>NC_047099.1:6083825-6383825 GCF_902459505.1 Geotrypetes seraphini | reverse complement strand
CCTACTTAGCCATTTCCCCAAAAAATATGCGACGTGTACAACTAATGCAAAATGCAGCGGTCAGATTAATCTTTGTACTAAAAAAATTCGAGGTTGTAAATTGAAAAAACACCATAAACACCTTCTTTCACATCAAGCAGCATTGTGGGGTAAAGACCTAGATCAACTGCTTTCGCCCACTACTTATGAGGAATTCAGAAAACGTCTAAAAACTCAACTGTTCCTAAAGTATCTAGACAACTGACCCACTCATCTTCTTTCTCCTCCATAGTGATTCCTCTGTCCTATTAATCTCTTTCTCCTCAACAACGCATTTCCGGTCCTATTAACTCTCCTCTTCCCCCCTCTTAAATTCAATCAATTTGTACCTCGCTTAATCTATTGTAAACCGCATAGAACTTAACGGTATTGCGGTATATAAACTGTTATTATTATTATTATAAGAATAGCCTTACTGGGTCAGACCAATGGTCTATCAAGCCCAGTAGCCTGTTTTCACGGTGGCCAATTTAGGTCCCTAGTACTTGGCCAAAACCCAAGGAGTAGCAACATTCCATACCGAATTCCAAGGAATAGCAAGATTCTGGGATCCCAAAAAGTATCAAGATTTCATGCTCCCGATCCAGGGCAAGCAGTGGCTTCCCCCATGTCTTTCTCAATAACAGACTATGGATTTTTCCTCCAGGAACTTGCCAAGCCTTTCTTAAAACCAGCTACGCTATCCGCTCTTACCACAATCTCTGGCAATTTTGTATATGTCTGATCTGGAAGTTTCTTCTTGTTCCTGTGGGCTTCCAGCTCAGATAAATGGAATCTGGTGCTTAATAGCAACAATCGCTTCCTCCCTATTATATTCCCCCAATTTCTATTTTAATCCAGGAATAGCAATGAAAATCTTCAGATGGTGTATGGGGAGCAGAGTCCTGGAAACATGTCCCTGAATACTACCTCCACCTTGGCTGACCTGGGGAGTGGAAGACATGAGATAGGAATCAAGTCAAGACCCTGCCACTTCTGTCCTTTGGATTTCTTTCCTTTTTATCAAGTCATATATTAGTTAGGCAACACATTTGCAACCTGCCACGCAAGAAAGTTTCCCAATTCTGAGAATGAGATAGATAAAAAGGTTACACTTACTCTGAGGGAACTTTGGTGGGTTGTCATTGACATCACTGAGGGCGACAGTAACTGTAGTAGTCCCAGAGAGACCCCCCATATGGCCTCCCATGTCCTTTGCCTGAATGACCACCAGGTATTCATCCTGCGTCTCCCGATCCATGTTTGGAATGGCAGTGCGGATTATACCTTGGAGGATAAAATAATTGTTAATATATATCATTTTTTTAAATGTGCTTATTTTGATGTTTATTTTATTGCAATCTAAATCTTTAAAATAAATTTAATTAATTAATTAAACAAACCAGAAAGGTACTAAATAACATACTAGAAAAAGAGACAGATATAACTAGAGAGTCTTAGTGGTAGACTAAAGGACTTTGGGGCCATGAGTAAGAGAGTAATTTGAAGCTCCCAAGAGGCTTAATTTTGATTAATTTGGGAAGTATCAAATTGGTTGCTAAATTTTGGAACTCCCTGGAGTTTTTGGTGGTCACCCAGTTTGGGGAAAGGAAGTTAGGTGATGACACAATGTACTGGGGTAGTCATCAAAGAAGCAAATCCAAGAACATAAGAGTTGCCATATGGGGACAGACCAAAGGTCCATCAAGCCCAGGATCCTGTTTCCAACTGTGGCCAACCCAGGACCCATGAACCTAGCTAGATCCCATCAGATTTTAGATTACCTATCCTATGAACCCTAACCCTAACCCTGTCCAACTTAATAATGGCTTATGGACTTCTCTTTTAGGAAGTTATCCAAACCTGCTACCACTACATTCTCCAACAATGAATTCCAGAGTTTAATTACACATTGAGTGAAGAAATAGTTTCTCTGGTTTGTTTTAAATCTACCTCTTCATTGCATGCCCCCCAGTCCTAGTATTTTTGGAAAGGGTCAACAAGGGACTCACATCTACCCTTTCCCCTCCACTCAGTATTTTATAGACCTCTGTCATATCACCCCTGAGCCGTCTCTTCTCCAACCTGAAAAGCCCTAGCCGCTAATCTTCTCTTCACAGAGAAGTTATCCCATTCTTTTCATCACCCTTCTCTGTACCTTTTCTAATTTTAAGTCAGGGAGGAAAACTACCCCCCCCCCCACCCTTTCAAAGTCCTTTTTCTACCCTTCTGCCTTCACAATTGAAAGAGAGACCGGGCTTACCTGTCTGTGCATCCACGGAAAAGAAGGGTTGTCCCTCCAGGACTGTGTAGACAAGCCGTGCGCTATTTCCATAGGTGGGATCATCAGCATCCTGTGCTGTCACCTGCACAACTGAGGTACCTAACAATAATAATAATAACTTTATTTTTGCATACCGCAATACCACAAGCAGTTCAGAGCGGTTTACAGAGGAAGAGACTGTATACAGACAGCGATGTTACAAAAAAGACTTTCAAATTACATTAGCATGCCAAGAGTAGTCAGGATTTATCCAGAAACATTTCAAAGATACAACAAGACAGGAAAGGAGTCAGAGAAATTTATCAAAGAGATAGGTTTTAATTGATTTCCTGAAGGTTTGGTAGGATGGTGCATTTGAAATGAAGGTGCTTAGACATTTATTCCATTTGCCTGCTTGGAATGATAGTGATCTATCAAGGAATCTCTTGTAGATACAGCCCTTCAAGGATGGAAAAGCAAACAGGTAGGCACTATGGCCCAGATTCTGTATAGTCCTATAAAGGATCAGGCCTACACCCGCCCAAAGTTAATCCAATTCTGTAACCGACGTCCATGTTGCAGATGCCGGGGAGACACGTAGGGCCGCCTAGATTCATTTAAGGCTACCGCCTAGCCTTAGGCAAGCTTAGGCGGGCTTACGGGCCTCTCTAGGTTCCCTGGAGGCGCCTTCAATATAGGCAGCCTGCCTGGGGAGCATTTTTTTTTGTGTAGAAAACGTGCCTCCCGATTGGCTGATTAGACAGCTGTAGGACACCTACAGCTGCCTACAATCAGGAGCACTTTGCAGAATCAGGGCCTACATGTCCAAGTGGTGCCTGGAGATTCAAAATGGTGCGACAGGTAGACTGGCGACGAACCTGTTATTGTTTTGAAGCAGAGGCAGGCAAACTTGAAAATGACCCTTGTTTCCACCGGCAGTCAGTGTAGTTTTTTGTAAAGCGGGCTTACACAGCACAAGAAAGAAAGAGATGGTAGCCTTGGCAGTTACACACAGTTCATTTGTTCTGTAAATCTGTAACATGTGAAATGGTGTGACCCTGTAAGGCTATTCTTATGTTCTTAATGCACACTTTAGATGTACTGCAGAGAGAGAGAGAGGGGATGAAAGAAGAACACAATTGAATTGTACTGCAGAAAGAGAAAGAGATGGAGAGAAAAGTTACACACTGCCTCAGTGAACTGCAGAGAGAAAGAGATAGAAGGGAGAAAGACGTAACACACTGCCTCAGTGAACTGCAGAGAAAAAAAGAGAGAAAGGAGAGTAAAGTTAGACATGGTCTCAGAAATGAGAGAGAAATTATACTCAGTGTACTGCAGAGAGAAAGAGGGGAGGGAGAAGAATGAAAGGTTAAACAAAGCCTTGGTGTACTGCAGAGAGACAGGAGGACAAAGTTTTCTACAGCTTGTGTACTGCAGTGGAAGGAAGGTACACTGTCAGAGAGAACGGAATATAAAAGTATTTGTCTGTGATATGGATATTATTTCAGGGGATTATCTTGCTTTAAAACAAAAATCCTCAAATCATATCCCTAAAATGTATTTATTGTTGATGGTGGTGGTGGATGAGGTACGAGAAAAGTATTGGCGTTCTTAATATCATGCTCCAGGGTATTGTATGCTTGCAAAAATATTATGTTCATCGCAGACACTACCACGGATCTCCATCATATGAACTCATCTGCATTGTCTCAACTGCACTTCCATCGTCTTCATCATAGAAACTCCATCATTTACCTACTTTCTCCATCATTGGATCTCCACCACAGAACATCTTTCCAGTGGCGTAGTAAAAGGGAAGGGGGCAGGCCACCTTGGGCATCAGCACCTTTTCGCCCCCCCATGCCACGCTTTCGCCCTCCCTTCCACAGCCCCACTTCTTTAAATCTTTGCCAGCGTGAGCAACTGTTCCAGCTTACTGTTCGTGCCGGCCTGGCTCCTCTCTGAAATCACTTCCGGGTTGCGGGGCCAGGAAGTGACATCAGAGAGAAAGCCAACGCCAGTGCGAGCAGCAAGCCAGAGAAGCTGCTCGCGCTGGTTAAAAGCTATAGGTACAGGGAGGGTGCAAATGTGGCATGGGGGCAGGGAAAGAGTGGGGGGGGTCGGAGAGGAGGGCGACAGGGGCACCACTGCTACATCACTGCACCCTCCAGCCTCCACTACAAAATAGCTTCAGTTTCTGTCTTAGGACCTATACTGTCTTTACCATAAAATCTTTACCATCTCTAAGTGACCCCATCATAATCCATCCACCACCCCCACCCCCACCCCCATCACTAAATCTCCTACCACAGAAACACCTCTCTCTTTCCGTGGATTGTACTGAATATTCGTATTTGATTCCATTCAGTTCTGAATGATGCCCCAGATACATTTTTTTTAAAAATTCGGCTGAATAGTGATTTACATTGGAATTCGAATAATCTGGGGCTCTACTCTACTAAATCCTACTGAAATAAACACTTGACCTCTGATTTCATGTTACTTCTTTTATTTGTTATGTTAAAGCTCAGGTATTCATATTCATTCGATTCATATTTTTCACTATTCATATTCAACCATATAGTAAAATATGCTGTTTAGTCCAGCTCTACTCCCTTCACTACTATACAACTTCTGCTATAGGACCTGTACCATCATTTGCCTTGCATCCATCTCCATAGTTGCTGCCATAAAATTAGCCTATTCTTCATTCTAGGTCCTTTGATAGAGCAGATAGAAACATAGAATATGATGGCAGAAAAGGGCCATCGGCCCAACAAGTCTGCCCACTCTAAGAACCCTCCCCCCTAAGCACTTCCTCGAAGTGAACCCACATGCTTATCCCATTTTTTTCTTAAAATCGAGCACGTTGCTGGCCTCAATTACTTGAAGTGGAAGATTATTCCAACGATCAACCACCCTTTCGGTAAAGAAATACTTCCTAGTGTCACCATGAAATCTCCCACCCTTGATTTTTAACAGATGCCCTCTTGTTGCCATAGGCCCTGTAAGGAAAAAGATGTCTTCTTCTACCTCAATACGGCCAGTAACATATTTGAACGTCTCTATCATGTCTCCCCTCTCTCTGCGTTCCTCGAGAGAGTATAACTGCAATGAAGAATAAGCTAATTATATGGCAGCAACTATGGAGATGGATGTAGAACCACCTACATCTCCACTAGACCTTCTTATACAGTCTCCAACATAGACCATTTATATTACTCCAACACAAAACTTTTCAAGTTCCCACCCACAACAGATAAGACATTTCCCAATCCTTTCATCACACTGCTACAGGTAAGAACAGATACATATAAACATGAAGGCAGATAAAGGCCAACTGGCCCAACCAGTCTGCCCATCCACAGCATTTCCTTCTCTCTCTAAAAGATCTCACATGCCTGTCCCACACTTTCTTGAACTTGAACATTGTCTTGGTCTCCACCAGGAGACTATTTCATGCATCTACCACCCTTTCTGTCAAAAAGTATTTCCTTAGATTACTCCTGAACCTACCACCTCTTAACTTCAACTTATGCCCTCATTCCAGAGCTTCGTTTCAAATGAAAGAGATTTGCCTCATGCGCATTTATGCCCACTTAGGTATTTAAACATCTGTATCATATCTCCTCTCTCCCACCTTTCCTCCGAAGTATTCAAATAGAGATCTTTAAGTCTGTCACCATGCGTCTTATGACAGACCATTAACCGTTTTAGTTGCCTTCTTCTGGACCAAATCCATCCCGTTTATATCTTTTTGAAGGTGCGGTCTCCAGAATTGTACACAATATTCTAAATGAGGTCTCCCCAGAGTCTTATACAGGGGAATCAATACCTTCTTTTTCCTATTGACCATTCCTCTCCTTATGTACCCTAGCATCCTTCTGGCTTTCCCTATTGCCTTTCCTGCTTCCTTCATATGCCTTTGCACCATTGTGATGCAAGGCACTGATGCCAGTATTCAAAAGTTCAGAAGCAGATAGGGCATCCACATGGTGAAAGGGCATTTGTTTTGTATCTAAGAATTTCTTTTGGTATCCTATATCTATTCCAGATGCTAAGGGCTTTTGTCAGTGAAATATTTTAGAAAAGCAGGAAATAGAGGGACAAACTACCTATGTCCCATTTTCATGGACCCAGGAGCTCCATAACAGTTCAGAATGGAAGACAATCTACTGATGGAAGTCTTTGGTTAAAATAAGCTAACCAGACAGCAACAACCAGGTTAGGCAAGATTAGTGTCATTTGGTTTGTGTGGAGTGGCATCCAGTGTAGTCCACTTTTAAAAATCTTCTCTTGTGCCCTAAAATTACAATGCATGGTATCGTTAGAGTCCTACTGGAGTTAAAATAGTTTGATTAGAGTATGATTTTAATGCTGGTGCAACGCTCTCACTGGACAGTGGCTTCCAGCGTGTAACAAAACACACTGGAAGTCACTGACCAATCCCCTGGTCCGGATGGAATCCATCCAAGGGTTCTGAAGGAACTAAAGGAGGAGATAGCGGAACTACTGCAGCAAATTTGCAATCTATCCCTGAAAACAGGTGTGATCCCGGAGGATTGGAAGATAGCCAACGTTACACCCATCTTTAAAAAGGGATCAAGAGGTGACCCGGGAAACTACAGTCTGACCTTGGTTCTGGGGAAAATGGCGGAAGCACTGATAAAAGACACATTGATGAACATTTTGAAAGAAACAAACTTCTGATAACCAGCCAGCATGGTTTCTGCAAGAGGAGATCGTGCCTAACAAACTTATTGCACTTCTTCGAAGGAATTAACAAACGGATGGACAGAGGAGACCCCATAGACATCATATATCTATGATGGGGCCTTTGACAAGGTATCCCATGAACGCCTACTTCGGAAACTGAAGAACCATGGGGTGGAAGGAGACATACATAGATGGATCAGAAACTGGTTGGCGGGTAGGAGTAAAGGGCCACTACTCGGACTGGAGGAGGGTCAAGAGTGGTGTCCCGCAGGGCTCGGTGCTCGGGCCGCTGCTATTTAATATATTTATAAACGATCTAGAAACAGGGACGAAGTGTGAGATAATAAAATTTGCGGACGACACCAAACTATTTAGTGGAGCTCAGACTAAAGAGGACTGCGAAGAATTGCAAAGGGACTTGAACAAACTAGGGGAATGGGCAACGAGATGGCAGATGAAGTTCAACGTTGAGAAATGTAAAGTACTACATGTGAGAAGCAGAAACCCGAGGTACAACTATACGATGGGAGGGATGTTATTGAATGAGAGTACCCAAGAAAGGGACTTGGGTGTAATGGTGGACATAACAATGAAGCCAACGGCACAGTGCGCAGCAGCCACTAAGAGAGCGAATAGAACGCTAGGTATAATCAAGAAGGGTATTACTACCAGAACAAAATAAGTTATCCTGCCATTGTATCGGGCGATGGTGCGTCCGCATCTGGAGTACTGCGTCCAATATTGGTCGCCGTATCTTAAGAAGGATATGGCGTTACTCGAGAAGGTTCAGAGGAGAGCGACATGTCTGATAAAAGGTATAGAAAACCTTTCATACGCTGAGAGATTGGAGAAACTGGGTCTCTTTTCCCTGGAGAAGAGGAGACTTAGAAGGGGATATGATAGAGACTTACAAGATCATGAAGGGCATAGAGAGGAGTGGAGAGGAGTGGAGAGGGATAGATTCTTCAAACTTTCGAAAAATAAAAGAACAAGAGGGCATTCGGAAAAGTTGAAAGGGGACAGATTCAATGGAATGCGCTTCCAGACACCTGGAATGCGCTTCCAGAGGACGTAATAGGCAAAGTACGGTACTGGGGTTCAAGAAAGGATTGGACAATTTCCTGCTGGAAAAGGGGATAGAGGGGTATAGATATAGGATTACTGCACAGGTGCTGGACCTGTTGGGCCGCCGCACGAGTGGACTGCTGGGCACGATGGACCTCAGGTCTGACCCAGCGGAGGCATTGCTTATGTTCTTATGTTCACAACACATTTTCAGTGGTGCAGAGATGTGTATCTAAGAGTGAGATGAGATTCTGCAAATGGAAAATGGGATGGTATTTCAAAGTGGAATTAGATGTCTAAAATCCCTGACTGGACACTTAGCTGGAACACACTGAGATAGATGCTTACATATTATTGCACCTAATGTTTTTGGCTGACTTATCAAGACTAAGCTCAAAATATCCTAGCAGATGACTATACACAGAAGCAGTGCTTTTCTTGATGGATGGAGAATTGTCAGGGCAATGAGAAATTGCAATAATGAGGTACAGGAGTTGGCAGGATATGTGTTTGGTAGATGCCATGGGTGAAATATAGGAAGGCAGGAGGTGTTTGTAATGAAGAGGTATAGGAAATAGCTGGATGAATATGCGATGGATAATGAGGGCCACAGTGTGTTTGTAAACAGAAGCTCTCACCAACATGGGACATCTCGGGCACCGTGGCATAGTACGGCCCTTGCAGGAATACTGGTGGGTTGTCATTGATGTCTTGCACCTTGATGATGAATTCTGAGGGGGGCTCCAGGGGACGGTTAGACTGGCGGTCCACAGCCTGGGCCAAGAGGGTGTACTGGGCCTTCTCCTCACGGTCCAGTGTCTTGGTCACATGTATGTTGCCTGTCTTCTCATCGATGACAAACACAGTACCCGCCCCCTCACCTGTCAGCAGGTAGCGGGCCCGCCCCTCACCACGGTCTGCATCGCTATGCAACTGGCACCAGGAAAACAAAGGGAGAGAAAAGAGAGAGCAATGGTGAGGTGGTGAATGGGGATTCTAGAACTATAGCAATGGAGGAGGAGTCTAGTGGTTAGAGTGCTGGGTTTAACATCCTATTTCCAATCCCACTGTTGCTTCTTGCGATCTTGGGCAAGTTGATTAACAAAATTAAATTGTGAGCCTTCCCCAGACAGGGAAATATCTGAAAGTAACTCACCTTGAGCTACTGCAACCCCCCCAAAAAAAAAAAAAGTCTGAGCAAAATCTAAAATCCAAATAAATTGAGATGGAGCAGAATAAAGATGATACCTCTTCCTGGTCACGGTCAAGACCTCCTCTGAATAGAAACCCTCTAAGAAGGATTATGAAAACGGTGCAGAATTTGCAGCAAAAGCCCAGTGAAATGCAGTGAAGAAGGCGATAAGCGACAAGAAAGCATCGTTCAGAAAATGGAAAAAAGACAAAACAGAGGAGAACCAAAAAGTGCACAAAGAACACCAGAAGGAGTGTCACCGAGCGGTTAGAAAAGCAAAAAGAGAATATGAAGAGAGACTGGCAGAGGAAGCAACAAACTTCAAGTCGTTCTTCAGATACGTCAAGGGGAAGCAACCGGCAAGAGAAGAAGTGGGACCATTGGATGATGGAGACAGGAAGGGAGTGGTAAAGGAAGAGAAAGAAATAGCTGACAGGTTAAATGAGTTCTTCACGTCAGTTTTCACGAGGGAAGATATAACCAACATCCCAGAACCTGAAGAGAGCGGAAAAGGAGACCAAGATGTAAAACTGGTCAATTTAGAGGTAAGCCAAGAAGATGTACTCAAGCAGATAGACAGACTAAAGAGCGATAAATCTCCAGGTCCGGACGGCATTCACCCAAGGGTACTCAAGGAACTAAAAAACGAAATAGCGGAGCCACTTCGACAAATATACAGCCTATCCTTAAAAACCGGAGAGATCCCGAAGGACTGGAAAATAGCAAATGTCACGCCCATCTTCAAGAAGGGCTCAAGGGGAGACCCAGGAAACTACAGGTCAGTGAGCCTGACCTCAGTCCCAGGAAAGATGATGGAGGCACTGATTAAGGACATCATCTGTGAACACATCGAAAACAATGAGCAGCTAAAACCGAGTCAGCATGGCTTCTGCAAGGGTAGGTCATGCCTCACAAACTTATTGCACTTCTTCGAGGGGGTAAACAGCCAGGTGGATAAAGGGGAATCTATAGATATCATTTACCTTGACTTCCAAAAAGCCTTCGACAAGGTACCACACGAAAGGCTGCTTAAGAAGATATGGAACCACGGGGTACAAGGGGTGATCCACCGATGGATCAAAAACTGGCTGGCGAACAGGGAACAGAGGGTTGGCGTAAAGGGCCATTACTCAGACTGGAAAGGGGTCACGAGCGGAGTTCCGCAAGGGTCGGTGCTGGGACCGCTCCTGTTCAATATCTATATAAACGACCTAGAGGCGGGAACCAAGTGTGAGGTTATTAAATTTGCAGATGACACCAAACTATACAGCAGGGCTCAAACCAGGGGAGACTGCGAAAATCTCCAAAAGGATCTAACGCAGCTGGAAAAGTGGGCCGAAAAATGGCAAATGAGCTTCAACATAGGGAAATGCAAGGTCATGCACGTGGGGAAAAAGAACCCGATGTTCACATACAGAATGGGGGGAAAACCGCTAGGGATCAGTAACCTGGAGAGAGACCTGGGAGTGATGGTAGACGCAACACTGAAGGCATCGGCGCAGTGCGCTACAGCCTCAAAGAAAGCTAACAGAATGTTGGGTATCATTAAGAAGGGTATTACGACCAGGACGAAGGAAGTCATCATGCCGCTGTATCGTGCAATGGTGCGGCCGCATCTGGAGTACTGTGTCCAGTACTGGTCGCCGTACCTCAAGAAGGACATGGCAGTACTTGAGGGAGTACAGAGAAGAGCAACTAAACTGATAAAGGGAATGGAAAATCTCCCATATACCGACAGGTTGAAGCAGTTGGGACTTTTCTCACTGGAAAAGCGGAGACTTAGAGGAGACATGATAGAAACCTTCAAGATCCTGAAGGGCATAGAAAAAGTAGACAGGGACAGATTTTTCAAATTAAGGACCACCACAAGTACAAGGGGGCACTCGGAGAAATTGAAAGGGGACAGGTTTAGAACAAACGCTAGGAAGTTCTTTTTCACTCAGAGGGTGGTGGATACATGGAACGCACTTCCGGAGGCTGTGGTAGACAGGAACACATTAAATGGTTTCAAAGAAAGTTTGGATAGATTCCTAGAAGAAAAAGGGATTGAAGGGTATAGATAGATATAGACCACTACTCAGGCGATGGGCCTGATGGGCCGCCGCGGGAGCGGACCGCTGGGCAGGATGGACCTATGGTCTGCCTCAGCGGAGGCAACTTCTTATGTTCTTATGTTCTTATGTTCTAAATGAGGATAAGATTGGATGAGATTTGACAGCGACATGCAAATACCTCAAAAGCTATAAGTAATGCACAAGAGGCATTTTCCAGTGGGGAAAATTCTAGAACGAGCGTTCATGATATGAGTGACATACAAGGAAATAACCCTTTCCAGAAAATGTGGTAGATACACGGAACAGCTATCCAAGGAAGTTGGGAGAGGCCAGCACAGGAGCTTTAAGATTTGCCTGGGGTAAGCCCAGAGGATTGCTAGGTGAAGGATATAAGGGCTAATGCCAGAGATTGAGTGGGCTGTACAGTACTGTGTCTAGAATGGACAGACTAGATGAATGTAGGATCTTCTCTGTGGGGAGAAGGGAAGAGATTTTGGATTTATTTATTCAATTTTCTATACCATTCTCCCAGGAGAGCTCAGAACGGTTTACATGAGTTTATTCAGGTACTCAAGCATTTTTCCTTGTCTGTCCCGATGGGCTCACAATCTATCTAGTGTACCTGGAGCAATGGGGGGATTAAGTGACTTGCCCAGGGTCACAAGATACAGCATGGGTTTGAACCCACAACCCCAGGGTGCTGAGGCTGTAGCTTTAACCACTGTGCCACTTATGCCTTTTTCAGAAGCAGCTCAAGACAAATTACATTTAGGCCTATGGAGGGCTGACAATCTAAGTCGTATCTGAGGAGATGCAAAATGAAGTGATTATTTTAAACCTTGGCTTCCGTGGTTTTCAATCCACTGCTCTAGCCATTAGGATCCTCCTGACTGCAAAACCCCACTAGGCCCTATAAATGGAAGAGTTTCTCCTTTGGTGAGTCTCATACAAGGCCATGTTCTGTAGATCCCAATTCCCTTGGACGGATGTGATGCATGAGACTACATGCTATGCCATGAATGTTGGGAAATAAATTGGCAATCCCTTACCCTGCCAATAAGGACAGGTTCTGGTCCAGCATATTCCTCGATGACAAAAAATTGATTCCAGACCCAGCTCCTCCGTGATCTCACCAGGGACCGCGGTGTGAGATCTGGCATGAGGCCGGTGGCAGAAAGTCCCTTCTTCTTCTCTGGTGTAGTCTCCCTTGTAGGCAGTGGGCCTTGGCAGCATCCACAGAGCCAAGCAAGGAAGAGGAGGAGGAGGCAGCGATGGGGTTTCATGAGAACGCACCTCTATCTTTAAAGTCTTTTCTCTTTCTTTCTCTGTTCCCTTCCAGCACACTTTTTTGTCCTCCGAGGGGCTGCAGATCTGCCTCAGACTTCTACCAGAGGCCGTGAAAAGCTTGGCTCTGTCTGTGGCACTGTCCATGTGTGTTGGCACAAGTTAGGGACAGGCGGAGGTCTCCAGAAAGGGAGTGTATGGAAAGGGTTTATCTCATAGACTGGACCTTAGCATTACATCCTTCTGCAGGGAGAGAGAGGAAATGAGAGGAAGACAGGGTGAGGGACATATGAAGGAGACACAGATGTCGGTTTGTTTTTTCTCTTTATGCTGCCTCATATTTTTGGTTCCTGCTCTTTCATCCACTTTCCTCTCTTTTTGCTTGTGTGTCTTTTCCACCCTCATTCCTGTCTTGTGCTCTCTCTTTTTTATTTTTTTTACCTCTCTCTGTCTTTTCTCATTCCTTCCATTTTTCTTTTCACGTCCTTCTCTGCTTCTGTTTTAACCTCTTCTCCACCAGGCCGCCCCCCTCCCTCTCCATCTGTCCTCTATCCTCATTCTCCTCTCCACTCATTCTCCTGCTCTTTGCATCCCCCCCCCAGCCATAGTCTGATTCTCATGCAGGTCATGTACTCCTCCCCCAGCGCAGCGGCCCCCCTCCCCTCCTATAAATCACCTGTCACAGAGCAAAGGAGAAAAAGGGACAGAGAGAGCAAAACCAGAAAACCCACAAGCAGTTGAGTGATTAAAGGGGTGCCTTCTCCTCTTCCATCCTCTGTCATCCCCTGGGGTGGATTATTGCCCTGGGGCTGGGAAACTGTAGGAGCATCCTGTGGATGTGAACAGTGCAGGGCTGACAGATCCAGAGATCTGGGGATTGTCAGAGGCAGATGGCAGTCTCTTCTGAAGGGGTTTTTTGAGGTCTCTGGGCTTGGTTTTCTGCAATCATTGCCCACTGAGACGAGAAACTGCAGGACACACAGGCACCTAACCTCCTCTATTTCTCCTTCTTCCTTCTTTATGTGCTCTCTTTAGCCATCCTCTTCCTTCCTTCATTCTATATGTCTCTCTGACTCTACTCTCTCTCTCTCTCTCTCTCCATCTCTCTGTCTTTGTTGATCTCCCTCTGCCCTTCCCCCCCCTAGAGTTTTTATTGAATTTTATATCCTGACAATAATATTATACTCCATATCAAACAAGACAGCATAATGCAGTGTATTTTTACTTAAAATGCAATGTGGAGATCTATCTCAATGCCTCTGTTTCTCTCTCTCTACCTCTACGTAAGTGTCTCTCTGGGACAGCAAAAGAGTGCCTTCCTATCTGAATAATGCTGCTTTTTCCTCCCAGCCCTCCTCCCCTCTAGATTACTGTCCAAAAACCTCCAAACCCATTTCTCTACACCCCCTCCCAGCCCCTTTTTTGCAGCACACCTTCAAATCCGCTTTTGTAGGCTGCAATGTCTGCTGCACTGAATGGAGAAGGTTCTTTAATAAAGAAAGAAAGATGTTGTTATATTATGGGTAATCGATGAAAGTACGATCCCAGGCTGACTTCTGCAGTCCTTGGAGGGCCATTGATGCCATCCTCAAGCTTCATCACTTCCTTTTCTCTCTTTTTATCAGCTTCATAATGAAAAAAACTGGGCTTTGCGTCCTTCTGCTGCCTGACCTTAGCCCTGGCCTCCTTCAGAGTAGTGACCAGTGTCCTTCTGGTCTCTAACCTCAACCCTGACCTTCCTCAGAGCAGTGACTAATATCCCTCTTGTTTCCTGTAGTTAATTTCAGGCCTTGTCTAGCATTGCGGTTTGCTGCCTTTCCCAGCTTTATTAAATAGCTTTAAGTAACTAGAGACATAGAAACATAGAAAGATGTCGGCAGCAAAGGGCTATAGCCCATCAAGTCTGCCCACCCTACTGACCCTTCCTCTTAAGTCTATACCTAGTGACCGATGTTTCAGTTCGACCCTCGTAGGGATCCCACATAGGTATCCCATTTATTCTTAAAGTCTAGCACGCTGCTGGCCTCGATCACCTGCGTTGGAAGCCTATTCCAACGGTCAACCACCCTTTCTGTGAAGAAATACTTCCTGATGTCGCCATGAAATTTCCCCCCCCCCCTGAGTTTGAGCGGATGCCCTCTAGTGGCCGAGGGTCCGGCATCCACTCAAACTCAGGGGGGGGGGGGGGAAATTTCATGGCGACATCAGGAAGTAGATTGGTTAATTTTTTTTGCTCCTCAGAGATATTTACAAAATGGTTTACGGGGCGAAAGGGGAATACGCTCTCTCCCACTTTCCCAGATTTGAAGTCCCAGTCCCCAAGATTAGGGACTTGGACACACACAGTAAGCAGAGACCCTGAGAGGGAGAAATTGTCTTGTGACTAAGAGAGCATATGGGCCTCAATTTCTCAGTGATTGCTTTGAAACCTCAACACCATTTACTGCATAGCTCTCTAAAAATCAGCCAAAAGGGAGGGAGGCACTTCTGTGGTGCATCTCTGACAAAACTATCTGTGCCTTACCCCCGGAGCATGAAAAGGCACTTCTCTCTCTTCCCTACCAATCCCTCCAGCTACCATTGAATCCCCTCCATCTTTATTCCTTCTGCTTTGTACCCAACTGGCACTCCTTAACTATTCCCTAATATTCCTCCCTCCCCCAGTTGTGCCTTCCTGCGTTCATTGCTCACCCCCAGCCAGTACTCAACCATTCCCTAATATCTAATATTTGTCCCCCGAGCTAGCACTACTCTTCCATTCATCCAACAACAATTTAATATTTCTATAGCGTTACAATTGAATTATCCAATCCAATCCTTGGTCTTGTATACTAAGTCATCCCAACTATGGGGCTCAACTCGGTGTACACAAGAATTAAATAATAGGACAAGGAAAACAAATTATTAGAGCAAAGAAGTCATCAGTTGTAATCTCAGTTAAAAATTTATGAAATAGATCAGTTTTTAAAGTTTTCCGAAAAGTTATCAGAAAGGAAAGGAGTCTAACTTCTGTAGGAAGATCATTCCAAATTTTTACAAAGGAAAAAAACAAAGATTGACAAATCTTACCTAAATTTAAATTTATGAATTCCCTGTTGGGAATTAGGGTTTTGGATGTTATACTGGCACATTTGAATTGGACTCTCCAATAAACCGGAAGCCAGTGCAAGGCTTTCAACAGAGGAGTAACATGATCATATTTACTCTTACCAAATATCAATTTGGCTGCCGTGTTTTGAATAAGTTGCATCCTTTTCATGTTACACTTGCTTAAGCAGATATAAAGAGAGTTTACATAATCCAAATGAGCCAGTATAATTACCTGAACTAAAACAGCAAAATGTTGCTGATGAAAGAAATGGCGAACCCTTCTCAACATCCGAAGACTGAAAAAACATTTTTTTGTTATTTTATTAATCTGATTTGACAAAGAAAGAGTAGAATCCAAAACAAACCCCAGGATTTTTGATGAAAATTCAATCTTCAAAGAATCACCAGAATTTAGCCGAAGTAAAGATGGTAATCGGTCTAGTTTGGGACTGAACCATAAAAGTTTTGTCTTGGTGGTATTTAATTTCATACACACAGAGGAAGCCCAGTCTTGAATTCTTGACATACAAGAATTAATATCTGCTGTTAAATTTATTAATGAGGGAACAACTTCAAGTAAGATGAAAGTGTCATTTGCGTCAGTAAACATCAATTCTGATATTTTAACATCGTCAGATATATATATATATATATATATATATATATATATATATATATATATATATATATATATAAAATAATATTGGGGACAAAGGTGAACCCTGTGGTACTCCACAGACAGGAGTCCAAGCTGAAGAGAATTTACCCTCAGCATGCACTTATCGTAACTTCAAATTATGACAGACACACAAATGGACAAAAGGGGGGAGTCAGAATATAATGCTTGTGTAAGGAATTAGAGGGGACTGAATGGGTGGTAGGAGACTATAGAAGGGATGACAAGGGTTCAAATTTAAAAGCAGCTTCAAATAAGTGGGCTTTCAGCCGGGATCTCAATACTGCCAAAGACAGAGGCTGATGTAACGAGCCAAACAGGTGGTTCCAAACATGCGGGAGTTGGCAGTAGAGGAGAAGGGTACATAAGAATAGCCTTATTGGGTCAGACCAATGGTCCATCAAGCCCAGTAGCCCGTTCTCACAGTGGCCATTCCAGGTCACCAGTACCTGGCCAAAACCCTAGGTGTAGCAATATTTCATGCTACCGATCCAGGGCAAGCAGTGGCTTCCCCCATGTATTTCTCAATAACAGACTATGGACTTTTCCTCCAGGAACTTGTCTAAACCTTTCTTAAAACCAGCTACGCTATCCGCTTTTACCACATCCTCTGGCAACGTGTTCCAGAGCTTAACTATTCTCTGAGTGAAAAAAAATTTCCTCCTATTTGTTTTAAAAGTATTTCCCTATAACTTCATCGAGTATCCCCTTGTCTTTGTCATTTTTGACGGAGTGAAAAATCGATCCACTTGTACCCATTCTACTCCACTCAAGATTTTGTAGACTTCAGTCATATCTCCCCCTCAGCCGTCTCTTTTCCAAGCTGAAGAGCTATCACTCCTCTCCCAGCTAGCACCACTTACTCATTCATTATACCTTCCCTGCACCCAGCACTCTTAAACCATTCTCTAATATTCTTCCCACCCTCAGCTAGTGCTACTGGTTTCTGTGTGACAGAGCTGTCTTAGAGGTTACAGGAATAGAATGGGTGCTGTAGGGCAGGAGGGAGGTGCATTGGCACTTTGAGGGGTCTTACTGTTGGTGGAATAGCAGAGGGTACACAGGGGAACTTTCATTTATTCATTTCATAACATTTACATTCTGCTGCTTGCTAGTCTCTATTTGTCCCTTATCATCATCAGGAAAGTGTAGTTACTTACCTGTAATGTAGGTTCACCGTGGACAGCAGCATCCTGCTGTCCACGGAGAACCTACGTTACAGGTAAATAAATACACTATTCTGCTGCTTGCTAGTCTCTGTTTGTCCCTTATCATCATCAGGAATGGAAGTGTTTGCTTGGCACCAGCTGGAGGCACTGTCACCAGGCTGGGAAAGGCACGTCCAGCACACGGAGAGGGAGTGAGAGTGAAAAATAATTCAATATAAATGCAGAGATAGGATCCCTTCTGTGTCCTGTTTGAAACCTGCGTCTTTTCAGGAGACCCATTCTCTGAGACTGCAGCTCCCTCCCTTTCTCCAGCCTTTCAGTTCCTTATGAACAAAAGAATTGAAGAGATAAGGGAGAGGAAAGAAAGGGAGGGCAAGGAATCTGTACTGTGAGAGCTCACAGGAAAAAGGAAAACAGGATGCAGATGGAGAAGGAAGTAACAGAGATGGGAGAAGTGAGGGGAGAAACAGAAAGGGAAGGAAAAGTGAGGGATAGAGGAGATTGTGAGACTGGGAGCAGGAGTGAAGGATGAAGAGAGAAGGGGGGAGAGACTGAGAGAAGAGGAGAGGATAAGATAAAAGATGGGGTGAGGGAGAGAGAAAGAGGAGCTGGGAAGTGGGTAAGAGAGACAGGAAGAGATAGATGGAGGAGGGAGGGAGAGATAAGGAAAAGAGAGATGAAAGAGTAAGGGGTGTGGACAGAGAGGAGGATGACCCTGCACATTGGTACACACACATACGCACAGGAGTACCCTTGGGGAAACAACAAAGGCCAACCAGTGTGTGTTTCTCTGGGATTTCAGTGACATACAGAGGTCCTGGCATGGTGGCCGCCTAACTCACATGTCAAGGTCCTAAAATGAGTAGGGCACATTCAGTCTGAAGACCATGGCTCAAAAACAACCCTGGTTATCAGTTGCTTAATTTAGACTTCAGACTCTGCTTAGAGGTTTAACCTGTTTATTTGAAAATTTCTTTAACACCTGGAGCTTTGAAATTCAACCCTGGAAAACAGAGCTGAAAAGAGATGCTGGGAGAGGTTAATAAGATCCTCTGGGGAAGACTCCGCCTTACCTCAGCCGCTAGCATCAAAGGCTTCATCAAAAGCCTGGTGTTTGATGCAAAGTGCTGCAGAAACCCAGGAAAAGTATCGCAACCTGTCTCCTCCCTAACTGCCTGTCTGCGATTTACTGTTTCAAATTCTCCTCTTTTGATGTCTTTTTCAATCTTCCCTCTAGTCAGTGGTGTAGTGAGGGTGAGAGGTGCCCCTCCCTTGTTCCTTCCTCGATCCCCCTTCCCCCGTACTACCACGATAACAACGTCAACGTGCTCCTCGCGACCCCTGCAGCGCTCCCTCTGACGTCACTTCCTGTGCACAGCAAGAGCTGATGTGGTCGCGGTGGTTAACAACTAGAGGTGCGGGGGAAGGGAAAGAGAGCGCACATATGGCGAGGAGAGGGGGCATGGCGCCCAGCACGGACCACCCCCCTTTACTACACCGTATTTTCTGGCTTCATGGAGATACCAGAAAATATTTCTTCACCAAAAGGGTGATCGCTGGAACAATCTTCCGCTACAGGTAATTGAGGCCAGCAGCGTGCCAGATTTTAAGACAAAATGGGATTGGCACGTGGGTTCTCTTCATAGAGGAAGGTACGGGGTAGGGGTGGGTCATTAGTGTAGGCAGACTAGATGGGCCGTGGCCCTTTTCTGCCGTCAGTTTCTATGTTTCACTGCCTCATGTTCCTCCTATTAAGCGATTCCATGGGCACTGCTCCACTGATCGCATAAATCAGCCTGTGGTCACATTTGCTTCCACGGTGGACTCTATACCAATACATCACATGGACACTACATTCATTGCACCAAAGTATCTCACCAACATTGTTCCTTCCATTACATTTAATCATTCCACAATCACTCTACCCTACCATCCCATGGTCACTCTTCTGCCCATTGCACCAATTGATAACACAGTCGGTTTACTAAACCTTCTTACGGTCACTGATGCATCCATTGCACCAAATCATTGGTCAGTTACTGAAACAAACCATTTCACCATCTCTGCTCCACCCATTGCACCAAATCTATTGATTTATTCCATTTTCTATACCGTTCTCTCCAGGGAGCTCAGAACGGTTTACGTGAATTTATTCAGGTACTCAAGCATTTTTTTCCCTGTCTGTCCTGGTGGGCTCAAAATCTAACTAATGTACATGGGGCAATGGGAGGGATTTAGTGACTTGCCCAGGGTCACAAGGAGCAGCATGGGGTTTGAACCACAACCTCAGGGTGCTGAGGTTGTAGCTTTAACCACTAAGCTACTAAAATCTAGTAAAAGTGAGCCAAGTCTAGGACAATGAAGCCATTGTGACATCACTGATGAGGTTGGCTCTTATTGGTGGAATGAGGCATTATGATGTCACAATACCAGCTCTGGTTATCAGAGGCTGAAACTTTTCACACTATTTATTTATTCATTCAATTTTCTATACTGTTCTCCCAGGGAGTTCAGAATGGTTTACATGAGTTTATTCAGGTACTGAAGCATTTTTCCCTCTCTGTCCTGGTGGGCTCACAATCTATCTAATGTACATTGGGCAATGGGGGGATTAAGTGACTTACCCAGGGTCACAAGGCGCAGCTTGGGTTTGAACCCAGAACCTTAGGGTGCTGAGGCTGTAGCGTTAACCACTGTGTCATGCCATCCTACAGTTACTGATCCATCCATTGCATTGCACCCAACTAGCCCACAATCACTGCTCCTTCCATGCACCAAATCATTCCACAGTCACTGTATCAAACCTTCGTAAGCCATTGCTCTATGCAAATTTTCCCACCATACTACTTCCCATGACCCCAAACCATCTCACAGCTCTTCCCACTTCCATGAAGTCAGTACCCCACACAAACCATTCGCCTTTTCCTCACTCCCACTGCTCCAGACCAGCTGTCATTACAAATAAAACCAGGGTATTTATTTCTACTTCCCTTTTATTTCCATGTGATAATAAGAACATAAGAATAACCTTACTGGGTTAGACCAATGGTCCATCAAGCCCAGTAGCCCATTCTCACAGTGGCCAATCCAGGTCACTAGTACCTTGCCAAAACCTAAAGAGAAGCAACATTCCAGAATCCCAAAGAGTAACAAAAGATTCCAGAATCCCAAAGAGTAACAAAAGATTCTAGATCCCCAAAGAGTATCAAGATTCCAGGCAGAATCTGAAATAATAGAAAGATTCCGGAACCCCAAATTGTAGCAACATTCTATACTACCGATCCAGGGCAAGCAGTGGCTTCCCCCTTGTCTGTCTCTATAACTGACTATGGACTTTTCCTCCAGGAAATTGTCGAGACCTTTCTTAAAACCAGCTACGCTGGTGCTACATGGTTTCCTTTGGCTCTCTTCCAGTTGCTGAGCTGAACAGAAAAGTCAGAGGAGGGCAGTGGAATGTAGCAAATTAATTTGGTTAATGAGCCAGGGTGAAACATCTGTCATTGGGATTGGGCAGATTCTAATCTCAGTAAGGTGGGATTTTTTTGCTTGATGTGTGTTGCTGGTCTCCACCATATGTTTGGGTATGTGAAATTTCACCAGTCCTTTTTGTAGACCAGGAATGGGTTTTCTAGGTTGTTCCTGGTTGTTGTGAATGTTTTATGTTCTCTTGGGCTTCCACGGTTGACGTCATGATGGTTGCAGTTGTCCAGGTCTTGCCTCATCTGGGTAGGTAAAACTGATGTTTCAGCCATCGTGCTATGGCTTTCCTCAGGGTATGCATACACTAAAGCAGGGGTGTCCAACCTGCGGCCCCTTGAAGTATTTTGTGCGGCCCCTGTCGAGGGCAATGCAGTGTTTTCCTCTGCTGCCCCCGGGTGTTTACTGTCTTGCTGACTCCCTACTCTGTCTTGCTGCAGCGTTTGTGCGGCCCCAGAAACATTTTTTCGGCCAGTGCGGCCCAGGGAAGCCAAAAGGTTGGACACCCCTGCACTAAAGTAAGCCACAGTACATAGAAACATGATGGCAGCTAAAGACCAAATGTTCCATCCAGTCTGCCCATCCGCAGTAACCAATATCTCTTCCCCTCTCTAAGAGATCCCTCGTACCTATCCCAGGCTTTCTTGAAATCAGACACAGTCTCTGTCTCCACCACCACTTCCGGGAGACTATTCTACACATCTACCACCCTTTCTGTAAAAAAGTATTTCCTCAGATTACTCCGGAGTCTATCACCTCTTAACTTTATCCTATGCCCTCTCATTGCAGAGTTTCCTTTCAAATTAAAGAGACTCGACTCAAGTGCATTTACATTACATAGGTATTATGTCTCTATCATATCTCCCCTCTCCCGCCTTTCCTCCAAAGTATACAGATTGAGACCTTTAAGCTGAAGTAGCAAAAAAAAACGCTACTTCAGCTTGTCTGCGGTGTTCTTTGCTCACACGTTTAAAGACAATAGACTGTTTTCAGTCCAAGTCTTTATATGTGCGTTTGCAAACCATTGGACCCCTGAGGAAGGCATATTTACCGAAACACGGACCGTGTAGGGTCCAGTTGGATTTTTATCACTGTATTTTTATCATTGAATTTTCATGTTTTTATGTCAGTGTACAATAAATTATCTCCAGAACATCTGTATCCACAGTTTTTGCTTTTGTTTTCATCTTAAGATCATCACATCCAATCACACCCAAGTCCCGTTCTTCACCCCCTAAACTGTACGATAGCTGAAACATTGGTTCTACCAATCCAGATGTGGCAAGACCAGGACAACTGCAACAATCATGATTGTGCCCTTCAACTGCAAACCGCCAAAAGACAGTCCTACTCCCACTTCACACTGAGCCACTGGAATTGACTGCACCCACAGATCAGATCCCTTGAAGGACTCCTCAACTTTAGAAAAGCAATAAAACATACCTTTTCACCTAATCCCCTGCCCTTGATCGATGGACTACAAAGAAATGTATTCTGTATTGGCACCAGAACCAGTATAAGACACATAAGGAAAACTTGTATTGCAAAATCTTGCACTGTAACTGGCAAATCTAACCTGTAAACTGTCCATGTGTATCAAATTAGGATAAAATCTTGTACTGTAAGGATAACTATGTCAAATTGTAACTGGTAAACTACTTGGGACCTGGGTTGGCCACTGTTGGAAACAGGATACTGGGCTTGATGGACCTTTGGGCTGTTCCAATATGGCTGTTCTTATGTAGTATGTGTCAAATTAGGATAAAAACTTGTATTGTAAACTTGTACTGAAATTATGTATGTTTAGCCTGTAACCTGTTCTGAGCTCTATGGGGATAATGTTGTCTATGAGAGAGGAGAAGAGATGAAGGGGAATTTCTGGGAAAGAGCAGGCTGTATGTAGGTGGGATAAAGAAGGGGTTACACCTAGAGGAAAAGACCCTAAGATGCAGATGAAAATTAAACCAAGCCCCTGGCCAATCCAGATCCCAAAGAAAAGATACAATTTCTGTGCATACCTCGGGGAAATCAATGACTTTCACAAAACTGTTTATGGATTTTTCTTCCAGGAACTTGTCCAACCCCTTTTTAAACTCAGCTATGCTAAGTGCTTTCAGTTCATCCCCTGGCAACAGATTCTGCAGTTTTACCGTGTGCTGAATTAAAAACAAAATGTTTTCAATTTGCATTAGCTTCAAGGAATGTTCAGTATTCCAAATACAATTTGAAAAGGTAAATAACACAGTAAAAGACCCTCATGGTCCATCCAGTCTGCCCAATAAGGTGGCCAAAGACATGCCTGTTACTCTGTGCAGACCCCAGTCACCACGTTCAAGTGCTGGTTGGAAATTCACCACTGGGCCAGCCATACAGGCTACCAAACACAACGGGGATGAGACGTGATTATAACTATCTCCTATTTTTCCGCTCCACTCAGGTTTTTACAGATCATTATTATGTCTCCTTTTGGCCATCTCTTCTCCATGGTGAAGGTGGGGTGGGGAGAACCATACTGTTTAGGTCTTCATTGTCCATGCGAATGTACCAAATCATTACTCTTTTTCTACCACCAGCACTCTTGTTATTGCTCCACCCAGCATAGGCCCTCTCCCCTCCCACTTCCTGCTTAAAAGCACCATACCACACCACAGCTCCATGGGCTACTGCTTCACTCAAGCTTCCAAGTTCAAGCTTCTAAGTTTCATCGGTATTTGATATACCACTCGTTTCATAGACCTTCTAAGTGGGGCACAAAGCTGCACAGTATTCTGGGAAATGTAAAAGGAACAGGAAATCAGGAACCATCAATAGAACAGCATAAAGGATAGGTGAAAGCAGAGTGCTTCCGTCCAGGCCTCAAGAGGTGCCTGAGAAGCAAAACAGAATCACTGACTTCTGCCAGAGTCACATATCATAGGCGTCCCTGAATAAAAATGTTTTCAGACCTTCCTTAAATATCTGTAAAGATTGTTCAAGCCTAAGATATAGGGGTAATGTATTCTAGAGGGTGGGGCCCATGATGCTGAAGATCCCGGCCAAAAATGAGCAGAGATGACCAAGTTATTCAATCTGGCAAAAACATGCATGGAACACACTTTAAACGCACCCGACACGGGCCGTGTTTCAGGGGGTTTATAATCTCCTAAAATTGTACTACTGTATTAAGTCTGTTATTTAGAAAATTTACCAATAGCACTCAACATTCTCAAAGTGAAAATGAATGAGCAAATAATATAGTGTTGAGGTAGATGACATGAAAGGATGAAATAGCAAGAGTGTTCTGTTGGGAACATCTAAGGGACCTATTAGGGGTGGTTCACTCACTGTGCCCAATTATTGCTTCTCCTACTATATCAGATGGTTACTCCTATATCAACTGTACTAGATTATTTCATGGTCACTGGTCCATTGATTTTACAGAACCAAATCATCTCATAGTCCAATGGTTCCCAAGCTGTGGGTGAGGATGCCAAATAAGGTTTCCTCATCAGTCAAAATGGGTTCATAGAAGCAGTGCTACATACTCCCACTCTGGACCTCCACTATGAGCAATGCCCTGTGGTGGCTGTCACTATTGAGGCTTGTAAGGCAGTGAATGTTCACAGGTTTTGCCTCCTCCTTTTCCCTTATAGCTTCCTATTAGACTGGAAACCCATGCAGAGTCTGTGAGTGCACACTGGTACCCGGGGCCTTGTGCTGACTGCTGCTACTGCCAGGAGCAAGTAGATGAGAGGGGGAAAGAATGGGGTTCATTTATTTTGTTTTCATCACCGTCTGAGGGCCTGTTTGGGAAAGGTGCCTAAGGCCCCTCCTGTGGGCGGGGCCTAAGGCGCCTGGTCCAATCAGGCCCTAAGGCCCGACATTCGGAGGATGACGGGCCTGCTAGATGGACGTGCTCCAACTAATGTAAGTGAAGGGGGGTGTCGGGGGTGAAGTGGGATGTCATGGGTGGGGGGGGTCACGGGGTTCGGGGGGCCGATCGGGTGTTCGGGGGAAGGTCATGGGGGGGTGCGTCATGGGCATGAGGGCCTGGGATCTCTCCTGCCCATATTGTAAGGTGGTGGGGGGTCGCCGTGGGCAGGAGGGCCTGGGATCCCTCCTACCAGTATGTTAAAGGGAGTGGGGGGGGGGGTCGCAGGGCTCGCACCTCGGCAGGAGGGGTTGGGCTCCCTCCTGCTGGTATTGGTTGAACATCTCTCCTGTCATGATTACGATCACCCCTCCCCCCGAACTGCCATGAACTGCGGCATGAGAGATTGGGCATCTCTTCTGCCGCGAGTCACGGCAGTTTGGGGATGGGGTGATCGCGGCAGGGGAGATGAGCCATCTTTCCTGCCGCGATCATTGCGGGGGGGGGGGGGGGAGGATTCTGTAACCGGTGTTGTTTTTGACAAATGCTGGTTTCAGAATCCAGCTTTTAGGTGAAGGAATGGCCCCTCCTTCGCCTAAAAGGTCTTGTTTTGGGTGTTTGGGACTTAGGCTATTTTTTGGTTGATAATGTGTTGTAAGTTTAAATGTAGTGGGGTCTGGGCGTTTAAACTGCTGAACGTAGAGGTAGGCCATTTAAAACAAAACAAAACAAAACCAACCCTCAATTTGGACGTTTTTTTGAGAATGGACATTTTCCCTGCTGTTACTTTCAGTGTTTAGGGTCTTAAGCTAACAGGGGACTTAGACGTTTTTTTTAAATTATGCCCTACCAAGTATCCTAATGGTTGAGACAAGTGGGCAAGTTATTTTCTTGAAAGTCAAGTTTTCCTCATCGTATTTAAATGAAGAAGCTAGGAAGAATCTGGTTTCTCTGAATTTAACTTGAGTTTATAATCTTTCATCCACTCCTCCACCGTTGCTATTATTGATGGTAATATTTGTAAAGTATTTGAAATATGAGAATGTAATGGAAGTACAATAGTTATGTCATCAGCGTAGCTGTACAATTTTATTCCGTAATGACATAATTTTTTGCCCAACGATGCCAAGCAGACGGGGAGCGAGGGGAACCCTGGGGAGCTCCACAAGGGTTAGCCCATGTTTCTGATAGCTCATTCTGAAAACCCTGAAACCAATGCAGCGCATTCCCTCAAATGCCGATTCCATCCAAACAATCCAGTAGCATTCTGTGATCCACTAGATCAAAGGCACTACTCAAATCTTATATTATGATCGCTCTTGAACCGACTGTAAACAAAGAGAACAAGTAATCTAGTAAAGATGCCAATACGGTTTCCGTACTAGGTTGAGAACAGAAACCTGATTGAGCAGTATGCAAAATAGAAAATGTATCAAGATATTCTTGTAATTGTAGATTAACTAAGCCTTCCAGTAATTTAAGAAAGAGAGGTATAGAAGCAATTGGTCTATTGATGGAAACTCTCCATTGGCTAACATATAGTTCAAGTAAGCTGAGGAAATACTGTACTTCTTCAGGGAAAGGGTGGTGAATGCGTGAAACGGCCTCTTGGTGCAGGTGGTGAAGATGTAGGGTTACCAAATGCCTGCAGAAAAAGGAGGACGGATTGAGACATCCGGGTTGTACTTCCATTGAAAGCAATGTCTTAATGCAGCCTTCTTTTTCGGGAGCCATATGGTAACCCTATGAAGATGAAGACTGTATCTGGATTCAAGAAAGCTGGTTCTCTAAGGGAGAGGGATATTAAATGGCATGTTTGGGCAACTGGGAGGCCATATGGTCTTTATTTGCCTTCATGTTTCTGCGTTTCTATGTACCCTGCCATGTACTTTATTTGACAAGAGAAGTTATAGATGAGATTAAACCCCATTTTCACTGCTCCACTGACTGTACCAAAATGTCCCACAGTTACTGCTCCATCTGTTTGAGTACTGTAGGGACTCACAGAGCAAAAAGTGCGAGGACATGGTTTGCTTTGGGGATTCATTTCTGCGTTGCTGCATGGAGAAAGGCCTTTGCTTTCAAGCTGTCTCCACATTGTTCCCATGGAGGAATGATCTCACTCTGGAAATCTTTTCTAGTTCTTTGGGGCAGGGAGAGAGGAAACTCCAAAGACTACTCTTCTGCCCTCCAACTGTTCTCCTTAACTGTATCCATGACATCCTGTTTGTTTGTTTAGATTGTAAGCTCTTTCGAGCAGGGACTGTTTTCTTTGTGACTCTGTATAGCGCTATGCACATCTGGTAGCGCTATAGAAATAATTCATAGTAGTAGTGTGAAGAGTTTCAGTCTTTGGGAAGCAGAGCTGAGATTGTGATGTCATAATGCCTCATTCCACCAATAAGAGCCAACCTCATCAGTGATGTCACAATGGCTTGATTGTCCTGTACTCCCCTCTGCCCTCCAATCCAGCCAGCAGATTAGCCATTCCCCTTAATTGTACCCATGACATCCTGTTTGTCTGTCATGTCTGTTTAGATTGTAAGCTCCGTGGAGCAGGGACTGTTTTCTACTGTATACAGCGTTGCGTGTGTCTGGTAGCGCTGTGGAAATAATTCATAGTAGTAGTAGTAGTAGTAGGGTAAGGATCATGCTTGTGATATGCTGCCTTTCTGTAGTTTACATACAAATACTTTCCCGGGGCTCACAACCAACGTCTTTGTCCCCCCCTAAGGCAATGGAGGGTTAAGTGATTTTCCCAGTGTCACAAAGAGCCAGAGCAGGAATCAAACCCAGCTCCCTGGGGTCTGCACTAACCCTTAGGCTGCTCCCCCATTCCAGTCCATCCACTTGGCTTTTTGCATAAACAACTTTGTCATATATTGCAAACTCCCGTCTCCATTGTGCCTGTCTCTTAAGCAGCCAACTTCAGGATTCGATAAGGTACAACATTCTGATATCTCTACAACAGCTGGATCTGCAATGAGGAGCTTTCCGCTGGTTGTACCACTGCATCACTGTTTATACCAGATATTCCCCACTCACTGCTCACCGATTGCACCAAATCCTGTCACGCATCATCCTCTGTACCAAATTGTTTCCTGGCCAGTGCTCCAAACCATCTCACGGTCACTGCTCCACTGATTGCACTAACCAGTTTTATGAACTTTTATTACCTCTCTGCGTCTTGTCTTTCTTGCGGCAGAATATTATCTACATCAGAAGCGAGGAATGGACTTCTCTGCTAGGACTCATCCCTGTTTAAGATGACTAATCCGCTAAACCTCCCTCTTCTCCCCTTTTCCCTCCCCTAGACAACTAGAGAAAATTCCAGAGTGAAGACATCTCTCCATGGAGCAATGCAGAGATGAATCCCAAAGCAGTATTCTCACCATCCCGGGAGAAAAAGGAAGGGAAGGAGGGGCCAGTCTCTGTCTCATACATTGCTAGGGATCTCCATCTACCTTTCTGCTCTGTGGGTCCCTAAGGTACGCAAACAGATGTTTCCGGTGAATACCAAATCGTAAGAACATTCATCTCCCCACATACATGTACAGACCCTGGCTTACAGTGTCACATGGGGGCAGTTGTGGAGACTGAACAGCAGTGTCACATACACAGCAAACAGGAGGCATCACGAAGAAACATGCTAGCAGTATCGCATGCACTCAGTACTCACGCACACGTCCACTCAGTTACAGACCATGTCTTCAGGTGAATGTACAGGATGCCTTTAATCTGCTGGACATGGAAATTCGGAAGCGTGTGTCTGCATAAGTTCTATGCTCAAAGGTGCAACGTGTGACTGTTCACATTTTAACACACGCATGCTTTTGCAGCAACAAGTACAGGATTGCCTTGCCCCATGTGCACACACACTCTGGCTTTAGACAGACGTGCAGACTGACTTGGACTTCATAGACCCACCTCAAAGTTCATCTCTGGTTCTGAACTTCACCTGTGATATCCAACTGCTCTCTGAGATCACCTATACCCTGAGAACCCTTCTGTCCATCTCATCCCACCTGAACAACCCCTTTGGCCATCACGCCCTTACAGCCCAAATGTCTATCCCACCAGAACAACCCCCTATCCGTCTATCCCCAGCAGACCAAATGTCCATCTCATCTGGACAACCTGTGTGTTCATCACTTCCTAGCACCCCAAAGTGATAAACTCCCCCCCCCCAGTCCACTACTCCTCAATACTCCAAACATCCGTCCCACCTAATCAACCCCTCTGTCCATCTCTCCTCAGGAACCCAAACCCTACCCAAGTGTCCATCCTACCCAAACCCTCTATTACTTACCAACATACAGTCCCTACTATTGATCATGCCTTCCCTCTGTACACGACACCCCTAAAAGTCCATCCCACTGAAACCCTCTCTCTGTCCATTGCACTTACATACCCATAACATTTATCCCATTGCATCATCACTTAAATCCCCTCCATTCATGGCTCCTGCTTACATCCCTAATACCTTTCCCACCAAAATATCCTCTCTGTTATCCCACCCAAAAGCCCCTCAGCAGCCACCATAGCTATTTCTGCCATGGGTTCATCCCGTGACTGATTCAGTGGCATCCCACTTTAACATCCTCACCCTCCACCCCCCACCCCCCTCCACCCCCATATCTATCACTCCCTGATTTCCCTTGTGTGCAGGTAGTGGGTGGAGTGATGAGTTAGAGAAGGAAGGTTGTCCTTACCTGCAAGTGTGAATCTCTCTTGCTGCAGAAATCCACAGACAGAAACGCAAGGGAGAAACTGAGGATTCTTCAGCAAAGGAAAGGGTGAAATTGGGAAGACGGTCTTATCTCACATGCACATCCACACTGTCTCTCAGGAGAGAAGGAAAGAGGACACCCTCCTGCTCACACACAAACCTTTCTTCTCCCGTTTCCCTTCAACACAACCACTAGGAACTGGAGAGAAAGCAGGGTTAGAGAGAACCCTAGACAGACAGACGGTGAGCGAGAGAGGAGCAGACAGACAGTGAAGCAGGCAGAGAGACAGAGAGGAACAGAGGCAGATAGTAGGAAAGCAAGACAGAGAGAAGAGGGCAGGTTTCAATATCAGATCGCCAGCATCTGCTCACCTGTCGTTCTCCTCAGAAAGGAGAGGGGGGTCTCTGTGAAGCCCCTGCCAGCTGTGATAAGAGCGGTGAATGAGCCCTGCTGGAGTCTTCTCTCTGCACAGTTGCCTTTACTGCTGTTCTGTGACAGTTTTTCACAAGCTGCAGGATGTGTTTCCATCAATAAATGGAGATAGAGTGATATTTCTCAGGAGAGGGAGAGAGAGACAGAGAGATACAGAGAAGGGGGAGGGAGAGAGAGAGGGGGAAAGTGCATAAGAGGAGTATGGGAGAGACAGGGAAAGGAGAGGAGAAGAGAGAGAGAGAAGTACTGAGGAGAGCTTGTTCTCCTTCTGAGCTTATATTTCTCTCCTCCTCTGCTTTGGTCCAGGCTTCCTCTCTCCTCCACATTAAAAAAAATTAGAACCCCCCCCCCCCATATGTAAGAATGGTGCTATATCTGTGTCTGTTGGGATATAGTTTTTGTGAAATGGGCCATGTCTATATCTATAAAGCACATAAGAACATAAGAATTGCCATACTGGGACAGACTGAAGGCCCATCAATCTCAGTATCCCATTTCCAACAATGGCCAACCCAGGTCCCAAGTACCCAGCTAGATCCCAAGTAGTAAAACAGATTTTATGCTGTTTATCCTAGGAATAAGCAATGGATTTCCCCAAACCATCTCAATAATGACCTATGGACTTTTTTAGGAAATTATTCAAAACATTTTTTAAACCCTGCTAAACTAACCGATTTCACCACATTCTCCAGCAATGAGTTCCTGAGTTTAATTCCAATTTGTGTACAAGGTAGTGTGTGTGTATATATATATATAGTTTGTGTGAAAGCTGTTATGTGTCTGGAAGTGCTAACAGGGTAAGTCTATAAAGGGACACTTTTAGGCACCAAAAATTTAGCTGTTTGGATTCTATTCTCTAAGAAAAAGCAGGCAGCTCTTTTTCTTAATCAGATACTAGTGTAATACCTGATAATGTGCCGTTATTTTAAGCCCCAGCCCCAGAGCTGGTGTAAACATCCACACAACATTTTTAAACAATATTATAGAATCCTATGATGTACACATGTAAGCATCCTATCTACACTCCACCCACCGAGAACTGGTGCAGCATCTAATGGGAAAAGGGTAATTTAAATGCGTGCGCATATGCATTTATTTGACTCAAATATCTGTACTGATGCCTAACTTGGGGCAGTTCTTTTCAAAATTACTCCCTCGGTCTCTGTCTATAAATGCTTTGGATAAAACAGTGCAGTGGCTCTGTTAGTCCACATTAGTCCTTCAGGTGACAAGTTAGCAAAGTTCTGGCCCTATCCACCTACCAGTCAGGATTCAGGAAATTTCTCAGCATCCTACTTCACATTATCGATGACTGCTGGAAACTCCTGGACAAGAGAAACAATGTCCTTCTGGTGCTACTTGATCTCAGCGCAGACTTCGACACCATTGACCATCACCGCCTCATTATACGACTCGCTGAGATTGGCATCCAAGGTGTTGCATTGCGCTGGTTCACCTCCTTCTTAAGTAACACAACCCTACTAATGGGCTCTACCCTATCAAAACCGAAACCAAACAAAGAGAGAGTACCACAGGGAGCCCTACTGTTCCCTCTCTTATTCAACCTCTACCTTAAACCCATCCTAGATATAGCGCACAATCCCCAAATTTGGATCCTCTCCTTTGCTGATGACATCTAACTATACCTTCCTTTAGGGAAGAGATGTGACTCCCAGATTGCGAAACTTCTCAACGGTCTAACGGAAATCAAAACCTGGGTGTCTATAAATAAACTGCAGCTAAACACCTCAAAAACAGAACTCCTTTGGATCCGCAACGAGCAGTGCACCTACACCCATCCCTCTCTTATCTGGGAAACCACTACCCTAACTGCAAAATACCAAGTACGCAGCCTGGGAATACTTCTCGACACAAACCTTTCACTCTCCTGTCGCATCTCTCAAGTAGTCTGCTCCTCATTCTACTATCTTTGACAGCTCCGGAAAATAAGAAGCTACTTCTCAGAAACAGACTTCACCCAACTTCTCTATGCCTTTGTTCTATCCCGCATGTACCACTGTAACGCACTATTCAATGGATTGACTGTAAAAAATCTCCAGCGCCTACAACACGTGACAATTAGACTCCTGAAAACCCTCCATGCCTGCAACTCCGTCTCAGAAGCACTATCATGAGCCCACTGGCTACCCATTATCAAATGTACCTTCAAGGGCCTAGTAATAACATACAAGTGAACGAGCAAATTGATAGTGGAAAGCCGGTGGACATAATATACTTGGACTTCCAGAAAGCATTTGACAAAGTTCCACACGAAAGACTTCTCAGGAAGCTACAAAGCCATGGCATAGAGGGAGATATACAAAGATGGATAGGCAAATGGCTGGAAAACCGAAAGCAGAGAGTGGGCATAAATGGGAAGTTCTCCGACTGGGAGAGAGTGACTAGTGGTGTGCCCCAGGGCTCGGTACTTGGGCCGATCCTTTTTAATATTTATATCAATGACCTGGAAAACGGAACATCCAGTGAGATCATCAAGTTTGCAGACGACACAAAACTCTGCCGGGCAATCAGATCGCAGGAGGACAGTGAGGAACTCCAGAGCGATTTGTGTCGGTTAGAAAAATGGGCGGAGAAATGGCAGATGAAGTTCAACGTGGAGAAATGCAAGGTAATGCATTTAGGCAGTAAAAATAAGGAATACGAGTACAGAATGTCAGGTGCAACTCTGGGGAAAAGTGAACAAGAAAGAGATCTGGGTGTACTGATAGATAGGACCCTGAAGCCGTCGGCACAATGCGTGGCAGCGGCAAATAAGGCAAATAGAATGTTGGGCATGATAAAGAAAGGAATCTCGAGTAGATCGGAGAAAGTTATAATGCCGCTTTATAGGGCAATGGTCAGACCCCACTTGGAATACTGCGTCCAACATTGGTCTCCCTACCTAAAGAAGGATATAAAACTGCTGGAGAGGGTGCAGAGACGAGCAACTAAACTAGTGAAGGGTATGGAGAAACTGGAATATGAGGATCGACTTAAAACACTGGGATTGTTCTCCCTTGAGAAAAGGAGACTGCGTGGGGATATGATCGAGACCTTCAAAATACTGAAAGGAATTGACAAAATAGAGCAGAGAAGATTATTTACAATGTCCAATTTGACACGGACAAGAGGACATGAAATGAAGCTAAGGGGGGGCAAGTTCAGGACCAATGTCAGGAAGTTCTGCTTCACACAGAGAGTGGTTGACATCTGGAATACTCTCCCAGGGGAGATTATTGCGGAATCGACAGTCCTAGGTTTCAAAAGCAAACTAGATGCATATCTCCTTGAGATAGGCATATAAAGATATGGTTGGCTATAAAATAAGCCAGGCGAATACCTAGCAGGGCCTCCGCGTGTGCGGATCGCCGGACTTGATGGACCGAAGGTCTGATCCGGAGATGGCGCTTCTTATGTTCTTATGTTCTTAAGTTCCTACACATGGCACTTGGCTACATATCAACCAAACTTCCTCTATATGTCCCAACAGACCACTCCAATTCCAGAGCGCCAGACACCGTTCCTACTCCCACTTCCTACCAAGCTATTGGAATCAACTGCTTCCTCACATCAGATCCCTCAAAGGGCTTCTGAACTTCAGGAAAGCAATAGAAACTTACCTCTTCCCACAAATCCAGTCATTCTCTTCCAACCATATGTATTTTAATGTACACTGAACTAGATCCACTCTGGTTGTTAATTGAAGATGTTATTTGGATTAGCTCCGTTATATCTATTCTCTCATTTTGAGCTGTACTGTTCAACTAGGCCTACTCAGCGCACTGGTTTATTCACTTTTCCTAATCCCCAAAATTGCCGTTATTAAAAGTATTTTGATCGATCTTTGGCTTATCAAGCAGGTAAAGTTCAAGTATGGTTAGATGGTCTGATTCAACAATCTGCATCTTATTGAACCTTTAGAAAACTGGTTAAGACCTATTGTTCAAAAAGTTGTTACTCGATTGATGACTACGTCATGTATTTTTCATTATTGAACTATTGTGCTTTGTATCATCACTGGAAAGTTCAGTCCTTTTTGTTTTGTGAACCGCCTAGAACTTTTTGGATGTTGGCGGTATAGAAAAATAAAGTTATTATTATAACCGTATATTAACTTAAAGACCAAATTGTATGCTAAACTTGACTCTATATCTTACGTTACTTTAATAATAATAACTTTATTTTTAGGTACCGCAATACCACAAACAGTTCAGAGCTGTTTACAGAGGAAGAGACTGTATACAGACAGCGATATTACAAAAAACCTTCAAAATTACATTAGCATGGTAAGATTAATCCAATTTTACCTGGAAGTGTTTTAGAATTCATAATCTGTCTTTGTATTACGTATGTCAACCTTGTTACCCGTTCTGAGCTAGTTGGGGAGAATATATAGTTTCTGACCCAAGGAAGAAGGTTCTGGCTTCAAACATTTGTCAAAAATTGTATTAAATTAGTCCAGTTCAAGAGCTATCACTTTATTTTGCTCTGCCTTGTTTTCTTTTATTTCTGTTTATTACTATACAGTAAAGTGCTTTGCAATATGGTTTGAGCACTGCATTCATGTCTGCATCTAGAGATACAATTTGTGTGGATTTTTAAAACGCACATTGGCACCAGCCCAATGAGGCCTGGGTAGTCAATGCTCTTTCATGTCCAGGAACTGGCACTGGAAATACAGGTGAGTAGTGATACATGGAAATTTTGTGGATAGAAACATAGAAAGATGATGGCAGATAAAGGCCAAATGGCCCATCCGCAGCATCCATGATCTCCTCCTCTCCCTAAGAGATCTCACGTGCCTGTCCCAGGCTTTCTTGAATTCAGACACAGTCTTTGTCTCCACCACCTCTACCAGGGGACTATTCCACGCATAAGAACATAAGAATAGCCTTACTGGGTCAGCCCAACGGTCCATCAAGCCCAGTAGCCTGTACTGACCTTTCTGTAAAAAAGGATTTCTGTAGATTATCACCTCTTCTTAACCTCATTCTGTGCCCTCTCACTCTGGAGTTTCCTTTCAGTTGAATGAGACTTGCCTCATGTGTATTTATGCCAAGTAGGTATTTAAACACCTCTATCATATCTCCCCTCTCCCACTTTTCCTCCAAAGTATACAGACTGAGATCTTTGTCTGTCCCTATACCCCTTATCACGAAGACCACACACCATTTTAGTAGCCTTCCTCTGGACCGACTCCATCCTTTTTATATTTTTTTGAAGGTGCGGCCTCCAGAATTGTACACAATATTCTAAATGAGGTCTCACCAAAGTCTTATACAGGGGCACCAATACCTCCTTTTTCCGACTGGCCATATCTCTCCCTATGGCTGATATTCTTTGCTGTACCCACACAGCTAAGCAGGGCAAAGTGAAAACTGCTTTTTAAGCAATCCACAATGAAAGGCACCAGTGCTGAACAGGCCTGGTTCAGCCACTGGCTCAGGACGCCAGTTTGCTAAAGAGAGCCAAAATCCCCATCTAGCGTCTCTTCCTCCTTCTTCTCTTCCATGCGCAGGTGGGAGAAGGAGAGATGGTGGACCTGGATGTGAGGTTTTAGTTCCCTTTATCACAGTAGGAGGGGAAAGGAACTTCAGGAGAGGGTGCTACTGGATCTTAGGTGGTGGGGTGCACCGATGCAAAAATTGGCTCAGGGCAGCACAGTCCTTTCAGCCAGCCCCGATACCGAATATCGCATACTGTAACTTCTGGCTCAGCCTAGACCTACTCTCAGACCACCCCGGCACTGCCTGGAGAAGCGCTTGAAGTGGTCAGAGGAGATATTTAGCTGCACTGTCTGGTTAAATTCCTCAGAATATCCTCTCTCAGCACATTCAGCCTCTCTTGCCTGGTTAAACTCTTTTGAATACGAGGTCCTGTGCTCTCTATAAAGTGCTGTGGAATACAGTTTGTATGAAAGGCACCATGTGCCTGTTTATTAAACATTTCGGGGTACAGTTTGTATGAAAAAGGTTGTATCCATGTTTGTAAACTTATTGGGATAGTTTTTGTGATAGACATGGAGTGGCATAATTTAAAAAAACACATCTAAATCCATTTTGGGCCTAAGAACATAAGAACAGCCTCCGCTGGGTCAGACCTGAGGTCCATCGCGCCCAGCAGTCCGCTCACGCGGCGGCCAACCAGGTCCAGGACCTGTGCAGTAATCTTTTATCTATACCCCTCTATCCCCTTTTCCAGCAGGAAATTGTCCAATCCTTTCTTAAACCCCAGTACCGTTCGCTGCCCTATAATGTCCTCTGGAAGCGCATTCCAGGTGTCCACCACACGTTGGGTAAAGAACTTCCTAGCATTCGTTTTGAATCTGTCCCCTTTCAACTTTTCCGAATGTCCTCTTGTTTTTTTATTTTCTGAAAGTTTGAAGAATCTGTCCATCTCTACTCTCTCTATGCCCTTCATGATCTTGTAAATCTCTATCATATCCCCTCTAAGTCTTCTCTTCTCCAGGGAAAAGAGACCCAGTTTCTCCAATATCTCAGCGTATGAAAGGCTTTCCATCCCCTTAATCAGTCGTGTCGCTCTCCTCTGAACTCTCTCGAGTAACGCCATATCCTTCTTAAGGTATGGTGACCAATACTGGACGCAGTACTCAAGATGGGGACGCACCATTGCCCGGTACAGCGGCAGGATAACTTCTTTCGTTCTTGTTGTAATACCCTTCTTGATTATACCTAACATTCTATTCGCTCTCTTAGCGGCTGCTGAGCACTGTGCCGTCGGCTTCATTGTCATGTCCACCATTACCCCCAAGTCCCTTTCTTGGGTACTCTCATTCAATAACATCCCTCCCATCGTATAGCTGTGCCTCGGGTTTCTGATTCCCACATGCAATACTTTACACTTCTCAACATTGAACTTCATCTGCCATCTCTCTGCCCATTCCCCTAATTTGTCCAAGTCCCTTTGCAATTTTTCGCAGTCCTCCTTTGTCCGAGCTCCACTAAATAGTTTGGTGTCGTCCTCAAATTTTATTATCTCACTCTTCGTTCCTGTTTCTAGATCATTTATGAATATATTAAATAGCAGTGGCCCGAGCATTGAGCCCTGCGGAACACCACTCGTGACCTTCCTCCAGTCTGAGTAGTGTCCCTTCATCCCTACCCTCTGTTTCCTACCCGCTAACCATTTTCTGATACATCTATGCACGTCTCCGATCACCCCATGGTTCTTCAGTTTCCGGAGTAGACGTTCATGAGGCACCTTGTCAAAGGCTTTCTGGAAATCTAGGTATATGTCTATGGGGTCTCCTCTGTCCATCTGTTTGTTAATTCCCTCGAAGAAGTGCAATAAGTTGGTCAGGCATGATCTCCCCCTGCAGAAACCATGTTGGCTGGTTATCAGAAGTTCGTGTTTTTCAAAATATTCATCGATTTTTTCTTTTATCAGTCGCTGGTCATCCAAAGTTGGCAGTGCCCAAAGTCCATTCTCGAAAAATACATCCAAAATTTTTTTTTCCTGAGAATCATGATCACTTAGGGAGTATGTGGGGGTCTGTACTTTGTCCCAGCAGTGGTTATCTAGTCACTTTGGATAGCTTCTGGGCACTTAGACCTGTTTTTAAATCGCCTAACTCACAACGTATAAGTTCCATCTAGGAAGTCTTGTTAAACTTTCGATTATCGCTGCAGGATGGCTATGTCTAGGTCAGCCCACATCCCGCCTACTCCTATCCTAACCACTCCTTCAAAGATGCCTTTTTCGTTCTGGGCGTACAGCGGCACTAAAAAGGCCTAAGCTGTTTTTAGATACGTCTAAAACCCGTTTCGATTATCGGCCCTTGGACAACCTGTCTTTTAGGTCGTCCAAGTACCGATTTAGGTGGGTTTTTAGACATATTTCTGTTTCAATTATGTATCTCTTAATGTCTATAAACCATTTTGGGGTATGGTGTCGCTGAAAGGCACTGGTCCTCAGTCTATACCTCTCTTTAGATTTTAGTGATAAAATCTGATCAGTTCTTTGCTGTTCCGACACCATTTAAGCCCACTTATATACAGACTTTGTAGAGGACTGTCTGAGTGCCCGGAGGGATTTCCAAAACCCTGCAGCTTGGCCGGGATTTGGAAGTCCCTGAGCTCAGGGCCACGTCTAGAGGCCCTCTGTGTTGACATTGACACAATGGTGTCATATGCACGTGCACGCACGTAACATCATTGTGCTGATGTCCGCGCTTGCACAGAGACCATTCAGCCCTCAGGGAACAGGAGATAGGAGGTTTGGTTAGGGGAGGAGCTGGAGGTGGCATGGGGAGAGGCTAGGGACAGAATGGGGCAGGACCAGGTGTCCTCTTTTTTTTAAAAAGGAAATCTAGCAACCCCCTTTAAGCATTTTGTTCAGCAGCATTTTCAGTCTGCTGGCTTTCTTCAATATTTTTTTGCCTAGTTCCCCATTTCCAGAGAATGTGCCCCCCCTCCTCAATCTCTTCCATGTGGCTCTTCAGAAAGCCTTAGCTGTGCGCCAGAATCCTCTTCCGTCTGTCGGAGGGGTGGCACAACTTTGGAGCTCCAGCAGAACTGGGTCTGAGACAGAAACGGTGCAGGACCTAGATGATAATCATATGGGAAAGAAGAGGAAACCCACTCCCAGGGAAAGAAAATCTTCTTGCACCTCCACCTGAAAAGTGCAAAGAACTTCCTGGAAGGGTTCCTGGAGAGAGCCTGTGATGAGGGGGTACAGGAGAACCTGAGACCATGCCTGTTTTTTATCATTCTGCACAGCTGGCAAGAAGAAAACATGTGTGTGTGTGCATATACACACAGATCTATACCACATACATAGGCGTGTGCAGAGCACAAGGACATAAACCCCGAGAAATGCATCATCTTGCTCTGCTCCTGTCTCAATATTTCAACCAGTCAGCTTCTGATTGTCTAAGCATGTCACGTATCATGCAGTCTCTCTAGTCTCAGGCTGTCTCTTTCCATCCCTCTCTACCTACAGCATCTCATTCTCTGGGATAACCATTTCCCAACTTGGTTCAGAATTCTTTACTGAATCGGTTGATTCAAGGTCCTGTGCATTGATGCGAGTTGACTGGTTCTCAGCCTGGGGGTTACTCATTGATACAGGTTTGTTCGGAGCCAGCTGCAACGGAAGGCAACGTTCCCTAGCTGCTCGCTCTCACCCCACAGGGCATCTCAGTGGTGTCAGAGATCAACTGCAATTTACCTTCTTCCTCTTGACTGCAGTACAGGGGTTCTGAGACTGGTGCTTCCTATGGAGCCACATTACCCCAGTGAAAATTCTGCACTCTTTATTTGCAGTATATTTTTGCATAGAGTTCTCCTATTATAAGGGCTGCTATCACCCCCTAGGCATGAAATACCCCCTTCCACCTCCAAAGTACTTTGCCACGTGTCTTCCTACAGACCTCCAACCAAGTCCCATAGCATGATCACACTTCATCCTCCTTTTCCAACCTCCACTCACCCCATCTGAATTTATTCCAGCCCTCCTTCCTGCATGCACACACCCACTAGCCACCTTTTTTTCCAGCCCTCTCATGCCTCATGTTCTTTTTACAGCTCCCTCCCTGCACCTTCACTAGCTTCAGCATGGCACAAGCAGAAGCTGCCCAGCAGCACATCCAGCTGCTTTCTGTTCCTCTGCCATCCTGGGACCAATTGTTCCTCTGAGCCATGTGGGCCTCCATACATCTGTGTGGCAGGAATTGCCAGGATCCAAGACAGCAGAGGATCAGGAAGCAGTCCTGTGTTGCTGGGCAGCTCCTCTTTGTGCCATGCTGAAGCTAACAAGTGTATAGGGAGGAAGTCAATTAGAAAGTCAGAATTCTGCACAGAGGTAGGGACTACAACACTGGGAGGAAATAGTCAGCATTTGAAAGGATCTGTGCAACAGCTTGTATTATATGGGATCTGCTGTGTGTGTGGGAATACCCATGGACCAGTACTTGTACTGCCCCTTCCTCACACCCTGCACCCCTGACCAGATGCCATGGGCTGCAGAAGAGAATCTAAGATCAAATTCAAGCTTGTCAGGCTTTTAAATGTTAACTGAAATGTTACTTCTGCTGTAGTTTGTGCCCACAACAGTAAATTTGATTGAGTGCAGGGATTATATATGGAAATGGCAATTTTGGTACCATAGAAACATAGAAATAGACGGCAGATAAGGGCCACGGCCCATCAAGTCTGCCCACTCTAATGACCCTCCCTATTTATCTATGCGGATAGATCCCACGTCTATCCCATCTGGCTCGCTGCTGGTCTCAATAACCTGGAGTAGAAGACTATTCCAGCGATCAACCACCCTTTCAGTGAAGAAGAACTTCCTAGTGTCCCCATTCAGTTTCCCGCCCCTGATTTTCCACAGATGCCCCCTTGTTGCCACGGGACCCTTGAAAAAGAAGATATCTTCCTCCACCTCAATGCGGCCCGTGAGATACTTGAATGTCTCGATCATATCTCCCCTCTCTCTACGTTCCTCGAGTGAGTAGAGCTGCAACTTCCCTAACCACTCCTCGTATGGGAGCTCCTTGAGTCCCGAGACCAAACTGGTGGCCATTCTCTGGACCGATTCCAGTCTCAGCACATCCTTGCGGTAATGCGGCCTCCAGAATTGCACACAGTACTCCAGGTGCGGTGTCACCATGGATCTATACAGTGGCATAATGACTTCCGGTTTAAGGCTGACGAAACTCCTGCGTATGCAACCTATGATTTGCCTTGCTTTGGATGAAGCTTGCTCCACTTGGTTTGCAGATTTCATGTCTTCCCTGACAATCACCCCTAAGTCTCTTTCTGCTTCAGTTCTTGTCAGGATCTCGTCATTTAGGGTGTAAACCTTGCATGGATTTCAGCTCCCCAGGTGCATGACTTTGCATTTTTTGGCATTGAAACTGAGTTGCCAGGACCTAGACCAGCGCTCCAGTAAAAGTAGGTCATGCATCATATCGTCTGCCAACACAATAATTCTCATCTGATGGCCCAAGTACCCCAAGTGGAAGAAATCTCAACTGAGATTTACTATAACTTGGTGGGGGTCACACTCAGCTGACGCTCAGTATCGTGAAACAGATAAAAAATCAGAAAACAAAAATTGCTCCCAAAGCTGATCCTGGAGGCACCCCAGCCAGTTAAGTTCTCAGGATTTCCACAATGAATATTCAGCAAAGTGATTTGCATGGAAATTTCTCTCATGAATATTCATGATGCATATCCTGAAAACCTGACCAGCTGGGGTGCCTCCAGGACCTGCCTTGGGAAGGAAGGTAAAGTCGTTTACCTGTATCAGGGGTTCTCCATAGACAGCAGCTAAGAACACCTCCTGCTGACATCCATGTAGTACTTCTCCAGACTGATCTCTGCAAAATAGCATCTGTGCTGTGCCAACAGCAATACTGCAGTCTCCTGCTCCCCCCATCTGATCACACTTATACCATTCTGTGTATCATTCATTGATTTTCAATTTTCGATTAGCTTTCAAAGGCAATGTCTTCTTCTTCAGATCAGATTGCTAGAAGACATTGCCTTTGAAAAATAAGTTTAATCCAATAAAAAAGTATAAGAACAGAAGCCGACCACGCCCAATTCTGGAAAAAAATGAAAACTCTTCTCTTTCCCAATTAATTTTATAAGATCACCACACGCTCTGGTTCTTTTGCTTAGTACGATTAGGTCTCCTCCTCCTTCTCCCCCCTCCTCATTATTTTCTCTCTGTCCTATCTACCCTTTTCCTTTTCAAGTCGCCTAGTTTGTTTAGGTTTGTGCGACTCACAAATATTAGATACCTTTAAAAATGGACTAACACTGATCCCCTTTATTCAAAATGTTTTGTTGTAACCCAAACATAATTTGGTCTATATAAATATACTTCATATAGTACTACAAGGCATGTAATGACTGGCGTCAAGAGATGTGACTCTTATGGGCGATAAATACCTTTCTAAGGGTTTCTGTGTAATAGTTACCCAAAAATAAAAGTTAATAAAAATAAGGTGATATCTTTTATTTGACCAAATATGTCTTGAATAGCTTTGGGAGGGCTAACATCCCCTTCTTCAGGTCAAAAAGATACCCTTTCTATCACCCAGCAGGAGACTAAGGCCCTGCTAAAGCTTCTGTAGCTGATTATTGCAGTACAAGCCTGTCCCCTGCTGGCTATAGCAGGATATACATAAAGGAATTAGTACTGTATTTGCAAATTACCTTTGCTTGCTGGATGTGCATGCAGAATTCTTCCTTGTGGTCTGAATGCATGGGCAGCAAAGAACACATAGAGAGGGATTAGAGTCCTGTGTGTAGCAGCGAACCAGATTTAGGACGCAAAATGCATTCTAAAACTGCAGGATTTGCCTGTTCTGAATTCCAGATGCAGTTTCACAGTAAATGTAGAAGAGGTACAGAAATGTGCAGGGACTAGAGGCCTGCAACAACTTCTAGAAAAGACACTCAGATAACAAGAACTCCAGTTTGGACAGCGCCATTAATACAAACTGATGAGGACCAGCCAGCACGGCTTCAGCAAAGGAAGATCTTGCTTGAAAAACTTACTGCACTTCTTTGAAGGAGTAAATGGGCAGATAGACAAGGGTGACCCGGTCGACATCGTATATCTAGATTTTCAGGTGTTCAACAAGGTTCCGCATGAACGCCTACTTAAAAAAATTGCAAGCCATGGAATCGAGGGTAATATACTCACATGGATTAAAAACTGGTTGGGGGATAGGAAACAGAGTGGGGGGTGAATGGACAATACTCGGACTGGAAAAGCGTCACAAGTGGAGTGCCGCAGGGTTCGGTGCTCGGGTCTGCGCTCTTCAACATATTTAGAAACGACCTCAAAATTGGCACGACGAGTGAGGTGATTAAATTTGCGGACGATACAAAGTTATTCAGAGTAGTGAGGACGCAGAAGGATTGCGAAGACCTATAAAGAGACAAAATGGCAAATGAAGTTCAATGTGGATAAGTGCAAGGTGATGCATGTCGGTAACAAAAATCATATGCACGAATACAGGATGTCCAGAGCTATACTTGGAGAGAGCCCCCAGGAAAGGGGAGTACTTGTAGACAAAATCAATGAAACTGTCTGCGCAATGTGCTGCGGCGGCGAAAAGGGCAAACAGAATATTAGGAATGATTAAGAAGGGGATCACAAACAGATCTGAAAAGGTTATCATGCCGTTATACCGGGCCATGGTACACCCCCACCTGGAATACTGCATCCAACACTGGTCGCCGTACATGAAAAAGGACATAGTACTACTCGATAGGGTCCAGAGAAGAGCGACAAAAATGGTTAAGGGACTGGAGGAGTTGCCATACAATGAGGCTAGAGAAACTGGGCCTCTTCTCTCTTGAGAAGAGAAGACTGAGAGGGAACAGGATCGAAACATTCAAGATATTGAAGGGAATTGACTTAGTAGAGAAAGAGAGACTGTTCACCATTCTCCAAGGTGAAGAGAATGAGAGGGCACTTGCTAAAGTTAGAAGGGAAAAGATTCCGTACAAACGTAACGAAGTTCTTCTTCACCCAAAGAGTGGTAGAAATCTGGAACGCTCTTCCAGAGGCTGTTATAGGGGAAAGCACCCTTCAGGGATTCAAGACAAGATTGGATAAGTTCCTACTGGAATAGAACATACGCAAGTAAGGCTAGACTCAAATAGGGCACTGGTCTTTGACCTAAGGGACACTGCGTGAGCGGACTGCTGGGCACAATGGACCACTGGTCTGACCCAGCAGCGGCAATTCTTATGTTCTTATGAATCAGAGCTCCCATTCCAGCAGTTCTTTCCTCTGTGCTGCTACACCTGCCATAGCAGAGGTAAATGAGGAGGGGGAAGGCCTGCAGAGAAGAGCCCAGACAGCTTATTTTTCATAAATAATAAGTTTATATATCGCAGTACCATGAAGTTCTATGTGGTTTACAATGATTAGAAAGCTGCTACAAATTGAGTGGAACTTACATAGTTGGAGATGATAGCTAACAGTTTAAGAGATCAGTTATTATGGGAGAGATTGAGATGGGAGAGATTGTGCAGATCAGCTACCTAAGTACTTCGGGAACAGATGTTTTTTAGGTGTTTCCTAAATTCCCCATAGTTATTGGCCTGCATAAATAATTTTTCCAGATCTTTACCCCATAATGCTGCTTGATAAGAGAAAAGATGTTGATGTCTTTTAAATTTACATCCTCTAACCCAGTGCTTTTCAACCTTTTTACACCTATGGACCGGCAGAAATAAAAAAATTATTCTGTGGACCGGCATCGGTCCATGGACCGGCGGTTGAAGAACACTGGGCTAAGTCGTGGGCCAGACCCCGCCCAACTCTATCCAATCTCCACCCCAGACCCTGCCTCCATAATAGTACTAATTGCACCTTGCACGTCCCTTGCCTCATCTGGAAGCCTTCCCTCTGACGTTGCAACAATTTCTAATACGGAGAAAACAAGTTATAACGAAGTTTTGCATACCCTCAACCTTTCCACTTGGTACAATTTCTTATAGTCGCTAAAACCGATTTTTGTAATATCGGATATCTAGATTGCTCAAAATCTCTCTACATAAGGATTCAAACAAGTCAGAATATTAATGATTGGTTGATTTCCTCTCTACCAAAATTTGACATCACCCCATTTTTTTTCTCAAATTACCAATGATTATCTAATCTGGCTTGAGTTCAGTTTAAACTTTGTATGTAAATCTTCAAAATATTGTACAGTTTAGCTCTATCATACTTGTAATCTTTCTTTAATTTTCCAATATGCAGAAACGCTGATTTGCTTCAAGATTAGTTTTAGACTATTTTCCTACTGTTGAACGTTTTAAAATAGTTAAGCAATGGTCATTCCTTTTCACTGTATAAATTTTTTGTCTAGATCAGTCGCTTTCAGACTTTTTTTTTAGCTCTGGCACATTAAAGGGAGCAAATGTTTTTCTCGGCACATAATTGAAATTAATTTGAGTTATTTATTTAAAGTTCTTTAGGCTATGTATGAGTAATTGTAACAACGGTGAAACTAAAGTAGATGGAATAGAATTGCTAATCAATGTGATGGATGTACTTGTTTTTGAGTGCAAATTAATTCAGTCCCCCTGATTGTTTAATATGTGACTGTACCACTTCAGGAATTTGAAATACTTTATTTAAACGTTGAGTCAATTTCACCTCCAGGGCATCAACAGCCTACCAAACCTCTTCCAATGTTATTTTTTTCTGGCCTCTTCTTCAAACTGGTGAAGGTTTTAGTATCAGCTTCTTTGGTGTCGGTGACTGCAGGAACAGACCTCGGAGAAATCTCTCCCGGCCCTCCTCCTGCCACTCCCGCACAGATCTCACTGGCTGATTGTTGCACCTTGTCGGGTGAAGGTCACATTATGATATTACTAGCAACCCAGACCCCGAGACTCATTTTTGGTAGATTCCTGGACAACATGAGCACGCAGATCCTAAACAAAATGGCTCCCATAAAAATCAAGGAAAATTAGAAACAAAAATTTGGATGGCTAGTTTGACACCAAACTAGGAACGGTGAAACGGGAGTTACGAAAATTTAAAATTGAAATACAATGGTTGAAATCAGGAGATAGTAAAGGGAGAGTGAATTGGAGAATAAAATTAAAAGAATATAAAAAACTAATAACTAAACACGCTAGCTTTTACGCACATGAATCATGAAAAGAAAAAAAATTGATCATGTAACCCCACTGTTAAAGGAAAATCACTGGTTACCGGTAAATCATAGAATTACAGTCAAACCTCGGTTTGCGAGTAACTCTGTTTGCGAGTGTTTTGCAAGACGAGCAAAACACTCAGCAAACTTTTGACTCGCAAACCGAGTGTTGACTCGATTGGCGAGCCCCCCCCGATAACAAAAATTAGTTCCTTAAGTGTATTGATGAACTAGTGGTGACTTTATTTTTGTTCTACTGACCTCTTGAGTCACTCGATAGTAATTTTGATTTGAATAAGTTACCCCTGCATATCTTTTTTGTCCCCCCGATAACCGGCATCGCTTCCCCCCCGCTTGCAAAGGCCCCCTCGCTCCAACCGGCCCCCCCGCCAGTACAACTTAAATTTACCCACCTCCCAGTCTAGCACTGGCACCGGCACGCAGGCACAGCTCGTGTGCCTAGAAGATCTTCCGGCTTCAGTTCATAGACAAAGCGCGCCTTTGTCCCGGCGCGCTTTTGACCTGACACCTCCGGCTTCTGCCTGCCTGCCTTGAGCATGCATCTGCACATGCTCAAGGACTTCTAATTCTCCCTCTCTCTCAATTGTACTATTTAATTGTTTTTAATGACCTGTTTGTTGGATTTTTATTTTGTCAATTTTTAACTTATGTAAATTGCATTGGATTTGGATATTGTGATTATATTAAATATTTTAAATAAACTTGAAACTCACAAAAAATTGGTTCTCCAAACACAGACATTAAAAATCTTTTCAAAATAGTCAATCTTTACGATATTCAGACCTTAACCCGCCCTACCCACCATTGGCCAATGCCCTGGCTGACTTTTTCAACAACAAAATCTCCATCCTGAAATCCACCCTATCGGTCGTTACAACCATCTGAAGAACCCAGTTGCGCAACACAAAGATGAACCTAGGACAGATATGATCTGGAATAATTTTACCATTCCTACCTGGCAACAATTCTGCAAATTTTACTCAAAATACGCCGGTTCTTACTGCAAATTAGACTGTTGCCCACCAAATGTTATGAACGTTGCCCCAGTCACCTTCAAAGCCAAGTTACACATTTGGCTTTCTTCCCTTCTACTGTCGGGTACTTTTCCCAAGGTCCTAGGTCAAATCCTGATCACACCGTTTGTAAAAATTCCCAAATAATCTATCCAGCTGACATCAAATTACAGATCCATTGTGAGCATTCCCTTCTTTGTAAAGCTGATGGAAGGTCTGGACAACCAGGATTTAGTAACCTATCTGGATAAATTCAGCATACTACATGATAACCAGTCAGGTTTTCGTTCCAGGTTTAGCACTGAAACTGTTACTGCTAGATTCCCTCCACAGCTTATTTAGCCAGGGCATAAGTGCACTAGTCCTGCAATTTGATTTAAGTAATGCCTTTGACTTAGTTGATCATATTTTCCTTATGGATTGTTTGGAATCAATTGGTCTCTCTGATAATGAGTTAAAATGGTTGCAGGGTTTTTTGAGTAAACGATCATACCAAGTTTACAGTGACAATACTCAATCCTTCAGCTGGGTAAACTCGTGTGGAGTCCTGCAGGGTTCCCCCCTATCCCCCACACTTCAAAATTTACCTGGCCGCATTATAGATCTATGCTGACGACATCACCATAGTCTTTCCCCTAACAAACCTAACTTCCGAGACGAAGAATCACCAGGCATCTATCTTAAAGCAATCGAACTATGAATGGCCAAATTCAAATTGAAACTCAACTCAAAAAACCATCTTCTTCCTGGTGAGTCCGAACGACAAAACAAAGATTCATTAATTTCCAAGTCTTTCCTTTTGCTGATTCCATAAAAATTCTGGGAGTGACTCTGGACTGCTACCTTACCCTTGAAACACACACTGATTCACTGGTCAGAAAAGGCTTCTCAACACTATGGAAACTAAGAACCATCAGAAAGTACTTCGATGCAACCTCATTCCATTACTGGTGCAATCTTCCATTCTAAGCTTACTCGACTACTGTAACATCATTTATTTGGGGTCTTTCAAAAAAACCACTCAAAGACTCCGAATCATTCAAAATTCGGCAGTCCGATTGATTTTGGGGTTAAAAAAATGGAAACACATAACTCCCTACTATCAAAAACTCTACTGGCTGCCCCTGGAAGCAAGAGTTCTGTTCAAATTTGCCTGTCTCTGTTTCAAATCCATTCTTTGGTTCGGCCCCCATGTACTTGGTTCCCCATTTTAACTTAGATTGTTCAATCAGACCCACACGCAGAGTACATTTGTTTAACCATCCAACAATAAAGGCCTGCCATTACAAAAGATACCTGAACAGGACACTTGCGTTCCAAGCAGGCCAACTGAACGATTGTCTGGATAACATTATCACGCACTCCTCATCCTAGTTTCAGAAAATTAGTAAAAACAAACTTGTTTAACCGATTCATAATCTAAGATCTCTTCAATACTCTAACTGAATTGTTGCCCAAGATCTCTTATGCCTTACCTTTGTATTCTGCTCACTTGTATTTTGATGACTTTACATTGTACCTATATTCACTGATTGTCCAGCTCTTCTTTGTTGTAAACCTCCTCGAACTAATACGGCTTTGGCAGTATATAAGAATAAAATTATTATTATTATTATTGTAACCTTGGTGAACGTCTGGGGAGCCATGGCCAGACCAAAGGGAAGCACACAGAACAGATAGTGCTGACCCAAGATTGCAAAGTGAAGGAAGCACTGATGGGAGGCCCAAATAGGAACATGCAAGTAGGCCTCTGTCAGAGAAGTCAGGAACTCCCCCGGCTGAACCACCAGAATGACAGACCGCAGTGGTTCTATGCGAAAAGAGGGAATTCTGAGAGCCCTGTTGACCCCTTTGTAAATCTAGGATGGACTGAAAGGTTACCTCCTTCTTGGGCACCACAAAGTAAATGGTGTACCTGCCGGTGCTACACTCCTGAGGGGCCACTGTAACAACTACTTTGAGATCTAGCAAACGCTGAAGGGTCTGGCAAAAGGCCAGCGTCTTCCATGCCACCTGACATGGAGAGACTAGATATGATCTGGCAGAGAGCAGGCAAACTCCAGAGCATAACCGACCTGCACCACCTCCAGGACCCACTAATCGGACGGGATCTTGGCCCACTTGGGAAAAAAGGTTGCACAGCTGGGCACCCACCGGAACCAAAGGGGGCGCCGGCAATGAGTCATTGTGCAGGACGAGCAGCAGGGGAACTGGTGGAGGGATTCCCAGCCCCCCGACAGGCTCCCTGAAAGGACTGCATGCGTTAATAAAACCGACCCTGGGAAAAACCTGAAGCCTGGAAAGTAGCAGCCCCATGCTCAGGGCGATCCTTGCGGAACTCCCGCAGACAGTTCCACCCCGAGACGATTGGCAGGCACGGTCCTCAGGCAGGCGGGGCACCTTAGAGTCCAAACCAACTTATCTCCAACTTAACTAAGTCCTCTCCAAACAAAAAAGACCCCCAAAAGGGAAAGATGGTAAGCCGAGTTTCGGACACGGCTTCTGCCAACCAAGCGCGAAGCCACAAGCTAAGTCGCGTGGCCACTCCAAAAGCCAGAGACATTGTTGACGTCCGCACCAAGTCATATAGAGCATCCGAGAGGAACGAGGCAGCCATCTCAATCTTTGCCACCTTCTGATCCACCAAGGACCAGTCATTAGACTCACGATCCAAGACATGCTCATCCCACCGTAACACAGTGCGAGCCACCAGCCCCCCACAAATAGCCGCCTGGACCCCCAAAGCAGAGACAGCAAAATTCTGCGTAAGAATGGTCTCCTCAGAATTCCGTAAGGCAGAACCGCCCCCAACAGGCACGGTATGCCACTTAGAAATCGTTGAAACCACCGCGTCCATCACTGGCGACTTTAAAGTAGCCCTATCCCCCTCCGGGATGGGATACCAACGAGCCATGGTGTGCGCTAATCGAAATGGCGCCTCTGGTGTATTCCACTGTGCCAGTACAATATCCCGAAAATCCTGATGCAGAGGAAAAGAGCGGGAAACAGTACGGATCCCCCTTAGAAGAGGGCCCTCTACATGCGGGGTCTCCGGTGGCGCTTCCTCAAAACACAGCACCAAGGAGACCTGCTTAAACAGGTCTGAGAGCTCATCCCTCTGAAAAAGGCACACCACGGATACCTCGTCACCAGAAGGCGGGAAACCCAACGCCCCGCTGCCAGTGGCCGTCCCCTCGGGAGTATTCTGGAATTCCTAAAAAGGGTCAAGGTCCTCAGCCAGGCCAACACGTTCTGCTGACCACCAATCAACAACCCAGGGCACTCACGGGCGCTTGGATGAGGGAGGAGGAAGAGGGAATGCCAAGGCCACAGGGGGTGTGGAGGGAACCCCCCCCCTTGGGACTTCCAGTGGCCTGAAAATAGGCTCTGCACAAAGAAAAATGTATATTCGGGGAAATCCCCCCCCCCAGGGGACCCAGCTGAAACCTGCCCCTGTGTTTCCAAACAGACGAGCCAGACAGAAAAAATGGCGAAGTTCCCGCCAAAAACAAACCCTCCTGGGCCTGTAGCGGCTGGGAACAGTACCAGCCGCTAAAGCAGGCAAGCTGGCATCAGCTGTTAAAAAAAAAAAAATCAGCTGAGGGAATCCTTTGTACTCTGACCGTCGGCGGTCAAGGGAATCCATCCGTGGGCGGTGGAAGAAGACAAGGCCTCCCCACTGCTCCCTGCTGACTTGCAAGGCACTATCGGCAGGGAGCTTTGGGCGCCTGCAGCCACTGCCGACGGAGTTCGACCACTGCACAGACCCGAACAACAGTTTTCAGGCTGGCCGCTAGTGTCTTGCATCTGGACCAAATTGTGTCCCACTCCCCCGGAAAAAGGCAACCTAGCTAGATTTAAAGTGCTGGTTAGTGCAAAAATACAGTAAATTTAAAGGGAACAACCCTTCAGACCGGCACTATCTCAGGATTTTTATTTTTTACAGAACAGACTCCACAGGCTCTCTTGATTTAGGGGCTTACTGCTGAGGCTCCTCTAAAAAAATGGGGGGAGGTGGAAGAAATAGGGGCAGGGACCCCACTCGAGACCCACCAGGTTTGACACCCCCGAGGTCGGATAGACCCCCAAACAGGGCCCACCCAAGCTCAATCTGGCCAAAAACAGGGACTAGAAACCCCTAAACAAATTCCAACAGCCCTACCAAGGGAGATGGGTACAGCTCACTCAACACCTGCTGGAGACTGAAAGAAGACTGATAGGAATAGGGGAAGGTATCTCTTATGTACTATTCCACAGTTTTGTTTTCAGTCTCCACCTGCTGGTCATGATTGGGATATATACCCACTTGTAAGAATTAACCTCTACCGGTCTGGAGAGTGCTAAAGAAAACACACTTTCTGCTTTTGTGAAGTGCCCATAATAAAAGCGCCAAAAACCCATGTACAACAACGCCGTATAAAATCAACAAACTCGGGGCTCTCTTAAAAAAAGCTCCTTTATTTCTTCTGTTTTGTAAGTTTTTCTTTTTCAGTTCTCACAGCTAACCAGCTTTATCAAGAAAAGGCAGATCCCATAGGCACTCTAAAATAGATTCAGAAAATAACCTGGGGAGTTTGGGGAAGGGACTCGACCCTTCTGAGTGTGAGACCTGAGAGAGTCTGGACAGACAAAGCTTAGTCTGGACAGACAAAGTGACAAGAAAGATTCACTAACCAGATCCAACAGGCCTTAACAAACCTCAGTACAGATTACACAAATAGACCTGCTGGAGACTGAGGAAAGACTGATTGTAAAAGGGACTGCACAATAGTGAATGATACGGGAAAAAATTTGCCCCCATCCCCGCAAACCATCTGATCCCATCTTTGCACAAGCCTCAAATAGTTTTATACTGAACTTATTTTAATAAAGTATAAAAAGAAACAACATTCTGTACAATTGTCATTTTATAAATCAGAGCTCTGGCTGCTGAATTAGAGGAAGAGATCTTAAGCTGGCAGGGCTTTGTTATCAACACAGTTACAATACTATGTTATCCTAGAGCAAAACAAAAAAGAAAAGAAATAGAATTTGTCTAGTTTCTGCTTTCCTCATCTTCTCGTCATTCTATTCTTCCATCCACTGTTTGCCTTCTCTCTGCCTCTTCCATATGGCATCTGCTCTATTTCTATGCCTCTCCTTCTCCCCATTGGTCTGGCACCCATCTTCTTCCCTCTGTTTCCCCCATAGTCTGGCATCTCTGTCGTCTTCCATCTCTCACTCCCTCCCCTAAGTGGTTCTTAGCATCTCTCTCCTCCCTTAGGATTTGGCATCTGTCTCCTCCCCCTCCTCCAATGCTCTGGTATTTCTCTCTCCTCTCCCTTCCTTCTCAATTTTTCTACCTCTTGCTTACTTACTTTCCAGTCCTCAATTTCCCTTTCATTGTGTCTACCTATAGCTTTCCACCTTTTCCCCTCACCCCTTCAAGTATCTCACTAAATTTATCATCTTCCCCCAATCCAGCATGCTTTTTTTTCTTTATCCTCCTTCTATCCAGTATGTGCTCTCTCTCCTCTTCCTTCCAGTCTGCTCCCCATTCTCTCCTCCCCACTTCCTTCTAGCATCTGCTCCCCTATCTCATCTCCTTTCCTTCAGTGTCTGCTCCCCTCTCTCTCCCTTTCCAACCAGCATCTTTTCCCCTCCCCATTTCCCTTCAGCATCTGCTCCCCTCTCATTCTCCCCTTTCAACCAGCATCTGTTCCCCTCTCTCTCCCCACTTCCATCCAGCATCTTCTCCTCCCTTTCTCTCCCCTTCAGCGCCACTCAACCTCTTCCCCTTGTTGGGCTTCCCTTCCCATCCCTCCCAGTCTGCAGCCCTCCTCGCGATACTTACTCCCTTTCTGCTGCTGGCAAAAAAAAACAACAAAAAACGAACCAAAAAAACCATCCATTCATCTCTTTCCTTCCCCTCACCTTCAGGGGCACTCTTCAACAGTTTTCTCTTTCAGAGGTGTTGGGTCGTGGTCACCATTCTCACAAGTCCTATGCTATTGCCCTCAAAACTGTTAAAGAGTGCCCGTGAAGGTGAGGGGAAGGGAGGTAAGATGGCTAGATGAACAGATTTTTTTTTTTTTGCCGGCGGTGGGAAGGGAGCGAGTGTTGCGATCGCGAGGAGGGCAGCAGACTGGAAGGGGTGGGAAGGGAAGCAACACGGCAGATTCTTTACTGGGGCGGTGGCTTTACCCGCAGTGACCAGATTTTTTTTCACTCCCTGTTCCGGCGTGTTACCCACAGGTAATAGTGTCATTCTGTACTGCACAGTCCACTTGTACTAATGTCAAAAGTTGTGTCTCAGTCTCCACCTGCTGGCAGAGGAGCGTAAACTCATCCATTGCTGTGCCGGTATGGAGGGAGCGAGGGATGAAGAAATGCAAATTCTCAAATATTGATCCCAGATACCTGGTAACCAGACTGGCTGTGGGGTTCCAAAGGACAAGGTCAGAAGCCCTGTTTCAAGCAGGAGGCAGCAAGAGAAAGAGTGACAAAAGCTAGGAACTGAAGCCTAGGCGCATGGTGTAAGTGACTTTGGGAGTGGGTGATTGATCTTGCACTAGGAGAGCAAGGGAGGCAAAGGTGTTTTGATCCTCGCTCCTTCCCACTCACTCGGAACAAACAGCAGCAGAAACCAGGCAATTAAAACTAATTCTGAAGTTTATTTTCTCTCCATAGACCACGGCATCTTAAAAAAAATAAAATAAAAAATAAAATAAAAAGATTACATAGTAAGGAAGGGAAATTGATTCTATCATTCCCTTCCTGTGCTGCTCTCATTTCCCAGGGCCCATCTTACAGACAGCCCCAAGTTCTTCAGAAAGTAGAATGCAGGGCCGGGCTGTCCCCTTCTGTGCCTCACTCCTGCTAATCAACAGTCCTGACCAATACAGTGTTCATGGAAACTGTGGCTCTCCTGTTTCATCGCCGCCCCCCCCGATCCCTCACTGGTGTACTGCGGCTCAGGCTTCGGCTGTGGTGCTTGGTGTCCCTGCGCTCCCGTTCGCGGCCCCGCTCCCGGCTCTGCTCGTGCCTTTTCTCCCGGTCCCTGTTGCGTTCCCGTTCCGCTTCCTTCTCTCGCTCCTTAGCTCGCCCCTTGCGCTCTTCCTCCTGGTCCTGCTGCTCCTTGTGTCGTTTCTCCCGTTCTTTGGCACGCTCTGCTCGCTCAGCTACTTTCCTGGCACTCTGTAAAGGGTTAAAGTGGTGGCAAGGGAAGAAAAGAGCATATATGAACAAGAGAAATGTAAAAAGAGTCAATGTACTATAATAGCTCTTTTGCCCAGCAGTCGTTTCAGCTTCTACTGGCCAACAGCACCATAAAGGGAGGGGAAAGGGACTTGTATACTGCCTTTTTGTGTCTTTAGCATTTCAAAGCCGACATTCCCAGTGGTGGACAGAGCGACTTGCCCAGGGTTACAAGGAGCAGCACTGGGATTTGATCTCACAACCTCTGGGTGCAGAGGCAGCAGCTCTACCAGTGAGACACCTTCCCTTAATTTAATACTGTAGGGGAGGGCAATAAGGGAGAAGGAAAAAGCAATTACCTGGTCTCCCCTCTATTCCAGCAAACTTCAACTCTCTCCTTATTCCTTATGCCCCAGCACATTTCCTCCGTTCTTCCCCTCCTAATCAATCACCTTGGTCAAACCCTCTGGAACTCTGCTTAAGAATGACATGGGGACAAATTTTTCCATGTCCCGTCGAGTTCTGCTGCTGTCCCTGCCTCATTCTTGCAAGCTCTGTCCTCATCTGCACAAGCCTCAAACACTTTAAAATCGTAAGTGAAATTGAGTTCCTGCTGCGACGGGGAAATATTTGTCCCCATGTCACTCTCTAACTCTGCTCTCTCATATCAGTATGGAACCTTCCTATCCAAAGTTCAAAATACTACTCAAAACTCATCTGTTCATTGTGTCTTTTGATTGTTCTACTCCTTGACCTTATCTCCTTCCAAATGCCTTTTTTTTTTTTTTTTTGTTAACTGCATAGTCCCTATATGGACTCCTTGCAGTATATCAAGCACTGACAATAGAATAAATAAAAGTCACATCTCCAAGCACATAGTTTAGCCCTGCCAAAGTCCTTTGCTTTCTTTTAAGTTTTGCTCAACTGTTACAGCACCTCTAGAGGAGGGAGGTGAGCTGTGCCTCTACCAAATGCCCAGCTCGAAAAGCAAAAGCCTGGTTAGAGTAAGATAACCATTTCATCCCTGCACATTAGCCTAGTGATAGATTTTTTGAGTCACCATTCAGACATCAGCTTCCTCTCACCTGTTCATCAGTGAGTGGAAGCCAGTATATACACGGGGCAGTCTTGGTCTTGCGGAAGAGGTCATCCAGGAGCTTGGCAGGAGGCTCTTCCTGGACTTTTTCTGTGGAGAGAAGGGATGCAGTTTCAGTGTTTGGCCATTATTTAGAGAGAAGAGGCAGCCTGTGGGAGAAGGGCTTTTCCCTCACCTCTCTTTTCACTCTTTTTTTCACTTTTCTTGTCCTTGGACTTAGCACGCTCCTTCCTACGCCGGTCCCGTGATCGAGAGCGTGACCTCCCACTCTCCCGGATCTTATCACGGTCCCACTCTCGCTCAGCACGGGTCCGCTCTCGCCGCTCCATTTCCCTTTCCCTCTCAGCCCACTGTTCCCGTACTGTCCTCTCCTGTTCCCGGTGTTCAGCCCGCAATGAAGGAGCGTGGGGGTGTGCGTGAGGAACACGTGGCCCATGCAGACGTGGAAGCTCCTCTACCTTAAGCTCTGTTGGCCGATTCACTAGCAGACCACGGTGGAAATCCAGCTAAAGGAGAGAACAATTCATCATAGAAGTCCCAGTGCCACATCTGCCTTTCCACTGATTCTACCGGGGTGCAGCCCCCATCAGAGACTCATACAATTTCTTACCTCATCTTGCTCTGCAAAGTCAGCAGAAAGAAACTTAGGGTTGGACTGGGGCCACTTGACACCATGGAGGGCATTGCGGGTCGTGAGGGCTTCTTCCACAGTAGAGTACTGCAGAGAGAGAGAGAGAAATCGAACAAAAAAGATAAGAGGGCATCCCCAGAAATGAGAAAAAAAAAATGTGACCTGAAATTTCAAGTGAGAAAGGTCACAAAATTCCACACAGCATACTCAGATCTATCACAGAAAGCCCTTGTACAATCTACATTGACCACCTTCCCTTCTCACCGTGGCATAGCAATGGGATTTGATTTTATCAATCCAGAAGTTTTCCTCAACTAGAGTGCCCGTACGGCCCAGGAGTTCCTTCAACTGACCCAGAGTAAAAGGTCGTACCTGAAGGAGAGAGGGGTTGAGAACAAGGTTCAGTATCTCATCATTTATGCAAACTTCCATCTGAAAAGTTCCCTCTCTAGTCTGGAAACGGCAGCATATATCTGCCTTGCTGGGAGTCGCTCAGAAAGCTTCTCCACATACACTCACCAGGTTGCAGATATGAACGATCTTGGAAACTTTGCCTCGAGGTGGTGATGGAGCCTGCGTGATACGTACAGGATCATCTATTGTGATGGATACCCCTGCCTTTTGCCGGCTGATGGACCTTCGGAGCAGTGTGTCGCTCAGTGTCACTGAGTAAAAAAGAAAAAGAAACCAAAACAGGGAATCAGAGAGTGCGTGGAGATGGAACATATGCGCTGAAGAAAAGATTGGATGCAAACAAACCTTTCTTCACTTCTGGTTCCACAGGGGGAGGGAGCTCCGGCTTGACAGACACTTCTGGAGCCTGTGGTGCTGGGGCTGGTGCTGGTAATGGGGCTGGCATTGGTTCTTCTTCCGGTTCCTTCTCTTCCTCCTCCCCCTGCCCATTTTCCTGAGTTTCTGCTGGGACAATCTAGGAAGGATATACAGAGAAAAACATGAGGGAAAAAATTGTTCTTGCTTATTTTAGCTCCCAGGGGGCACTCAAGGAACCCCTGCTGAGATTGGGGAATAGGGGTGAACTACTGAGAGGAATTCCTCTAAGTCGGGGTGGGGGCGAGTGGGAGGGGGTCAGGATCTGTAGTCCAGAAAGGAACCCCCAGGGAAACCCAAGTACAGAGGGTTCCAGCTTAGCTAATGATGCTAAAAGACTGTAGCCTTCCCAAGCTGGACTCTTTTTCCTTTTCTAATGCAAAACGAGACCCCTGATAGCATGCTCAAAGACCTAGTCCGTGTATATCAATTGCCAGGGTACCTCACTGGACATGCCAAGACTATATATGGGCTGCATGTGTACTCACCATCTGCTAGAGACCGAGAAATATTGACAAGTTCAGGGCTGCAGAGGTCTCCCTGTAGCAGGGGCAGACAAACACAGTCATTGAGGGCCACAACCCAATCAGGTTTTTAAGATTTCCCCAACGAATATGCATGAGATCTATTTGCATACAATGGAAATGCAAATCAATCTCATGCATAGTCACAGTGGGATTTTCTCCAACTCCGTTGTGGCCCTTGAGGACTGTGGGAGTCCACTTCTGCCTTATAGGGTGATATCACAGCTTTAGTGTTTCAGAAGAGCACAACCCACTTGTCTAGACTAGTTTGAAAGGATGAAGAGGAACATGAAACACTGTAAAAACATCACCTACTAGAATTTAGCCCTATGAGGAGACACTCACTGTTACACTATCCTACTTCTACTTCATCCTCGACCATCTTGGGTATGACAGACCCTGCTCCCCTCTCCGCCTCCCTTGCTACATAGCACAGCTCCGTCACACCTTCCCGCTTATCCTAGCTTTCCCTTGGCCTTGCACAAGTCCCTCGTCTCCTTCCAACCTGTGTGACCGTTCTGCATATCTTCAGTCCTTTGTCAGGGGGGCTCTCCCCCCCATTTCTCTCACTCTCATCCTCAGACATGTGAACTTCATCAGCGTGCAGATCCACTACCGCCTCTCCTGTCAGTGGTTTGATGTCAGGAATTAGACTCTGCATAAAAAGAGGGGAAATTTGTAGCTTGTTAATAGGACTACGAAATACAGTAATTATCTTCTGAATGCTTAACTTACTAATAATCAATTTTAAAAGCAGGTGCACATTACATGCAGGTGAAACCAACCTTAACCACTTTTGTAGTGTCTTAAGGTGAAGGACTTCTGCTTGTTGATTTTTAGCTACCATTTTTATACCATGCTGTCAATGCCTGTCTGTCATAGAAACACAGAAAAATGAAGGCAGATAAAGACCACATGGTCTATCTAGTCTCCCTTACTTGTCCCAAGCTTTCTTGAACTCAGATACACTTTGCCTCCACCAGGAGGCCGTTCCATGCATTCACTGGCCTTTCTGTAAGAAAGGATTTTCTGAGGTTACTTCTGAGTCTATCCTCTTTCACCTTCATCCTATGCCCCCTCATTCCAGGGCTTCCTTTCAATTGAAAGAGACATGCCTCATGAGCATTTATGCCACAAAGGTATTTAAACATCTCTATCATGTCTCCCCTCTTCCACCTTTCCTCCAAAATACGCATATTGAGATCTTTAAGTCTGCCCACCTTATGATGAAGACCCCCAACCATTTTAGCAGCCTTCCCCTGGACCGACTCCATCCTCTTTTTGAAAATGTGGTCTCCAGAACTGTATATAATATTGTAAATGGGGTCTCACCAGCGTCTTATACAGAGGGATCAAAGACCTTCTTTTCCCTACTGGCCATTCCTCCCCCTATACATCCAATCCATCCTTCTAACTTTTGCTAGTTTGTTAAATAGGTCGATTTAAGTCCACTAAGTGAGAATGCATGCTAATAAGAGTTTTTTTGCATAACAATTATGACTAATGTTGGCTTACTTCTTGTTTATTAACAAACCTTCTCTCCTTTCCTGTAACTTCACATAAAAGGTTTCTGTGCAATTTTTCTTGCTACATATCAAAATTTGTCCTTTTGTATTCACCCATCACTGTTGGAGGAGCCCTTTATTCATGGGAATTAGACTTCAAGGACAGCAAGCCGGGGAATGTGCTGCCGATCATACCACACCTACCTTCAGTGACTCTGTGGTGATACTGATGGACGGTTTCTTCTGTGTGGTGGCGGTGCTGGCTCCCCAGCGCCGCTTACGGGTGGGGTGCCCCGTCTCACTGTCACTATTGCCTGCCGTGCAGGTGCTCAGCTGGTTGGTCCCTTTGTTGGCAGCTGCACATAGAAATTCAGTAGCCAGTTACAGAGGAATGATGAGAAATAGCCCACACCCTATTGATGTTCCCTAGTTTGTGCCTTTCCAGCCTCGGGGCACAGTAAGATTCTGGTATCAGGATTTACACTCCCAGCTCCCAGAAGAGAGGCTGCACTCATTTGCTTACAGTTAGTTATTTAAAGGGTTACTTACAAACCACCGAGATCTTCCTTTTGAAAGCCTTCGGTGTGGTGCTCTGTAAGAGGAGAAAGGGGAAGAAAACAGCCCACAGAGCGGGCACAAGGTCAGCCATTGTAACACACCAGCTGTCAATAAGAGACACAGAAAGAGAAACAGACTTCAAAACAAAAGAGCCAGGAAACCTAACTATGGTCCTGTGCATCTAGACTGGGAGCACTACCAGTAGTGCATTGATTGCATGGCACTCCAGCATTAAAGGTTCATGCCACACTGATGCTGCTGTCCAAAGTGGGATATTTGTGGAGAACAACAGCGCAGACACTTCCAAAGAAACAAGGTGGGCATTTAAGCAGATTCAGATGGCCAAACACAGATGTCAAGGTTTGTCCTGATGATTCCTGGTAGTGAGAGCTTTGTAAAGCCTAAGCCTGTGTTCCCATGCTGAGGACTGCTGTCATGATAACTCCTCATTTCAATTGGCCTAAGTGGACAACACAACCCCATCAGAGCCTTCCCAGTTACCTTTAGGTTTCTCTTCTTCCAATGAGCAGACCTGGCACTCTTGGAGTGAGTGATCTAGATGTGTCCTCCCCATTTGCTGACAGACCAACTGCCAACACCCACTTGCTCCTGGGGCTCTATGGGAAAAACAAATAGCCTAGGCCAGAGGTTCTTAAACCTGTCCTTTAGGACCAAAGCCAGTCGGATTTTCAAGACATCCCTAATGAATATTTATACAAACACATATAACACTCAAAGCTAGATATATGTTAAATAGTTATACCATAAATATAATTATATCATAGCACTTAAATATTTATATAGTTTATTAAATATTACATATACAATAAATTCATTTCACAAATACTGATATCTTATACCCATTCAGAGCCATTCCAGTTCATAGAAATACTAAAAAAAAGTCATTAAAAAATAGTGTTTCACCATCCGGATACTTAAATAGAAAAAGCCAGCAGTCGATATGCTTAGACTTGTAACTCTTGTCCTCACAAGTTCAAAATTATTCCATAAAGCATACGTGCAGTTGATTTCTTAATAGCAATTGATGTCCCCTTCACACACACAAAGAAATTTTATCCAACTCGACACGAGTCCGTGTTTTGCCACCTGGCATCTTCAGGAGCTTGTACTGGTCACGGCTCCGCTCCCAATTTTCACACTTGTTGTTTCATCATACTTGTTCAAATCACGCAGCTCAAGCGATTGGAGAGTCCAAATGTCACTTCCTGTTAGGTTGTAGCAGGGAGAGAGATCGTGGTTTGGACTCTCCGACTGCTTGAGCTGCGTGATTTGAACAAGTATGATGAAATTACAAATGTGAAAAGTGGGAGCAGAGCCGTGACCAGTACAAGCTCATGAAAACGCCGGGTGGCAAAACACGGACTCGTGTCGAGTTGGATGAAATTTCTTTGAGTGTGTGAAGGGGACATCAATTGCTATTAAGAAATCAACTGCACGAATGCTTTATGGAATAATTTTGAACTTGTGAGGACAAGAGTTACAAGTCTAAGCATATTGACCGCTGGCTTTTTCTATTTAAGTATCCGGATGGTGAAACACTTTCTTTTTGTATTTCTATGAACTGGAATGGCTCTGAGTGGGTATAAGATATTAGTATTGGTGATAAGAATTTATTGTATATGTAATATTTAATAAACTATCTAAATATTTAAGTGCTATGATATAATTATATTTATGGTATAACCATTTAACATATATCTAGCTTTGAGTGTTATATGTGTTGTAAAGATAAATAGCTATTTAAAGGCTTTGATAAGCTCCGTGGGAAAATTTGTTGATAATGAATATGTATGAGTCAGATCTGCATATAATAGAGGCGACGGGCATGCAAACCCGCCTCATGCATATTTATTAGGGATATCTTGAAAACCCGACTAGCTGGGGGTCCCCCAGGACAGGTTTAAGAACCACTGACCTTGGCCAACGCAGACACACCTCAATCTGCCAGGCCATCACTCAAGACAGGTACCGCTGGCACTGCAGTCCAGCCATGTCCAAGCATGACATCACTGGCTCCGTCTCGGACCTCTGAAGTGACCCATTGTGCGGCCCACTGCAGAGCATCCAAAACTGCTAAGCTAAATACTCAGCCTAAGTAAAGCTCTGCAACTTCCACCCTTGAAGAGGCAGTATCTTTTCATAGGACCCTAAAAATACAAACTGCAAAGAGATCAGACACCATTCCCGGCATCGGTTTCTCAGCTACCCAAGTAGTATTCAAGAGCTCACTTAGTTTATGGCCAGCCAGACATTCAGTTGGGTGGTACAGTATACCTGGTGTCTTGCTGCATTAAACACCATACTTACAAAGTTCCACAGGTTCCTAAGTACCTTTGTAAGTCTAAGTGCTTTGAAACTACATCTCCATGCCTCGAGCCAGAGCACAAGAACAGTCTATAACTCTAGCTGTGACTGTTTTAGGCCTGGTCGTTTTTTTCTGCAGTGCACCAGGAGCGAGTGTGGCATTAGTGCCCTGTCTACCAGTCTGTGGGAAGGACAGAGGTTAAGAACATTGGAGAGGAACCCGCAGGTACTTGGGCAACTGCCAATGGAGTTGCATTATTAGCCACAAGGTGAACAGTAAGCCCCCTTCTTTTGCAGTCATGGCTGTGTATGGATTTTTCTTTAAATCCTTGGACTCGGGAGGAGTGGGAAAGACTGCTGACCGTTGGAGCAGTTAAACTGCGCTAAGGACAGAGGAGGGGCTTGGAACTCAGTATGGGAACACTTGTGCATACTCAGGTGAGCTTTCCTGAAACTATGGAAGAGCACCAGCACCAGAAGCCATCAGGAAGTCACCCATCAGTGCATTTCTCTGCTGTCTACAGACAACTCCTGTTAGAGGTAATCAGCCTTGCTTTTCTATGATGCAGATTGACAATTTGCCAACATTTTAGCTACACAAATTGAAATTGCCTAAAATTCTGCTTAATAGCCCAACTTTACCTTTGGAAAGGTGAATCTCAAAACTTGTCTGCGCCAAGGTGGGCATTACATCTAATTAATGGCCATAACAAGGTTGGGCTCTGTTTGCACCCAGATGATCATCATCTCTATTTAATGCTTTCCCAATTAGCAGCTCTGCAAAGAGTCGTCCTCTAACTGGACAATCTCTTTAGCCAATTTTACCACATCTGAGCCAACACAATAATGTTAAGCAAGAGACAGGACACGTGGAGCACTGCAGAAAAGTCCTAATCTACTGGCTGCAGCAATATGTGCGCATATGAGGGGATTTCCGGGGCCCACTGCTGAAGTGATGCGAGAGGTCTGTAGGTGTGCCTAGGTGGGTACAGGGTGCAAGCGCATGGTAAGGGGGGAAGAGGATGCGTGATGGTTCATGAAGTGTGGTAGATGAAAATGGGTGTGCAAGAGGTAGTGGGAAATATGTGTGCAGGTTTGCATGGGGGTAAAGAATGCAGCTGAGTGGATGTGTGTGCATGGCTGGGTCAGGGTAGCATCTACTTCTAGGCACAGAGTAAAATGACCATAAAAAGCAATCAAAGAAAGAAAAGAAACAGAAAAAGAATGACAAAGGTTCCGGATACCCTCTGACACCGGCTCTTCCTCTCGCCCAATCGCACCTCATTGTGTGCTGTATCTAGGCAACAGCTGGTCCAATCAGAGACAGCCCTCACTGCTAGGTGGCTTGTGTAGTGGGGTTTGGTTGGGTTGGGTGGTGTGGCATATTTGGTGTTTTTTGGCACTCAGTGCAGTCCTTGGCGAGGCTGGGATCTGGCTGGGTGATGTAGGATATTTGCTGTTGATGCTGGCAGCAGACAGAGCAAGAGAGGCATTGCTTCCTCAGTCACCCAAGTGTCCAAGAGCTCACATAGTCCACGGCCAGCTAGGCATTCAGCTGACTGGTTTAGACGGACAGATGCAGTTCTTTGGGAAAAGAGAATTAGTGCCAGCTTTCATGACATTCTTTGCTTTTGCATTTTTGGTGGAGCTAACAGTAGACCAGGTAGCAACTGCCACAATCATTACAGTTCTTAGAGGTGAAGGATGGGCAGAAATGAAACAAATGTGTAGATAAGTCCATAGTGAACCTGGGGTTTGCCCGTAGAGGACATGTATTCGCCCAGGTCAGCCTGTGCTAAGGTACTGGAGGAGTATTTGGCTATCAGCTGGGAAGAAAAACAGTTCTCACTCCATTCTTAGGCGTCCTTGATGACTGGACTGACTGAAGAGGGGGGGGGGGTCACAGTTCCACAAATCCCCCCCTCTCCCAGGTACAAAACTGTATAATCACAAGAGACATTTCAGTCTATGCATTACCTACATCAAGGCCTCACTTGGTATTGTTTCCTCCACGGTCCATCATCCTGATTTCTCACAATAGTTTTCTCTAAAGCTCTTTCCTCCCCTCAAGATACCAAGACAAGACACTCAGTTCCAGGAGGGGATACATTTTCATCTCCTGGTTCTGACCCTTCCACCCAGAAGCTCCTGCAGTGGAAGCTGAAGTTTCAGGAGCCAAGTTGTCAATCTGAGAAGAGTGCTGGCAGAAAACATCTCCACATTCCTGACCAGTCTCCTCTGGATGGGTGTCAGCAGAAGCAGCAGGGTCCTCAGTGTAAAGAAAGAGAACAGAGCTCAGGGTACAGGAACGATTAGTCCTTAGATCTCAGCTGGAAATTTCAGTTAGAGAATATGCCATTTATCCCCTTGAGACAGGCAAAATGTTTGGGATGGAGAATTTTAAAAGTTCTTGTATCCTCTCTATGAAGCTTACATATATGGAGGATTTAGAAAAGATAACCTCACTTTGTCCCTGGCGAAATCAGGCATGCCGGGTATCTTTCAGTCTCTATCACCAAGTCCTTTGATTTTTTTTTAGCTTCTCATGTTGGTCATGCACTGGTAGCTGTGGTGTGCATAGGGGTGCCTAGTCTTTGCTGGTTCTGGCACCCCATTTCCCTCTCGCTCATATCTTTTTATTTCCACATTGAGCAGATAATGGTGGTTGCCATGCCCACCCATGGGCCTGCGTAGTAAAACTCAGCTTTGATTGGGCAGCCCTGGGTCACGGTGGTAGGATGTCCGTCAGAGATTGGAGCATGATGGTGCCTTTGGGGCATGTTTACAGGTGTCTAACATGGGAGGAATAGCACACACAAATTGCAGCTTGTGGAAAAAGGGGAATATGGGAGTGGGAAGAAGCACCTTATCATACTGTGATACCCCCACATCATTACAGCCACCTGCTTTATATTGATGGAAACATGGAAGTGGTGTTCCCAGACAATCCCATTCTACCCTTTGGATCATACCCATGTGCTTCTGTCTGTGACTCCCAGCCAGATCATCTCTCCTCACTTAAAAGGAAAGCATATGTATGGTCAGCGATTAGTTCAGAAGCATTTTACCCCTCAGCCTTCTCCTGCACGCCTGAATGACTCTGCAGTTTCAGTGTCACCAGTGACGGGTGTGAGCCTGTCCTGGGAGTCACAGAGGACATCTTCACAATAAGGCTTTTCAGTAGGAAAACAACTAAAGCCATATGCTGGGGAGGGGTGGGGTGGACTTGCACATTCATGCCCCATTCTAAATCTATTATACACTTAACTCCCAAGCTACATCAGGGATCCTTTGCTGGCCCTCTAAGTGTGTGGCTAGTGCAGAAGGCAGCAAAGCACTGTCCAGTGTCTGCAGAAAGAAGCCCAATGGAGTGCTGTGCTCTCTCATAAGAAAAACAATGCCTTATATCTGCTCTAGGAAAGGAGAAAAACATCACAGGCGGGAGCGCCTGTACCATTTAGGTGACAGAGGAGAGAGTTGGGGTTTTAAGGACTGCTTCCCTAAGGCTGCATGTTAATTTCTCTAAAGTTTGAAAAAATATTTCAATGAAAGCAGAAGGGAACTAAGTATTTTTAAAGACTTCTTTAGCAGTTAATTAGTTTGGTTACAGGTAAAAAGCTCCTTGCTTTATGTCAACAGGTGACATTCCTAAGTGACTGAATTTACAATAAAATCTGGACTGGTCCAAGCTACTTCAAATATTGTCGGTGAATGTAGTGTAAGACTAGGAAATCAGTGTAACCTCCTCTCCCCACCCCCATGACCTGAGATATCTGCCTTGTTTTCAGAAATTTCAGGTTTGGTTATGATGGATGGGGGGAGTCCTAGGGCCAGGGCCATTGCCTTGGAGATGAGGAGACTTGGCTTTCCCTGACTCATCCCAGAAGAGGTGGTGGAGACAGAGACTGTGTCTGAATTGAAAAGGGCTTGGGATAGGCATGTGAGATAGATAATGGTTACTGCTTAATCTGCCATCATATTTCTATGATTCATCATCAGCAAAGGAGAAGAGGCAGCTTCCGTCCTCCTGTATGAATATGCATGAGACCTAAAGAACAGCCCCACTGGGTCAGACCACCGGTCCATCACGGTTGCCAATCCAGGTCAAAACCCAAGGAGCAGCAACATTCCTCCTTGCCCTGTATCGGTAGCATGGAATGTTGCTGCTCCTTGGGTTTTGACCTGGATTGGCCACCGTGATGGACCGGTGGTCTGACCCAGTGGGGCTATACCACAGATAGTGAATGCAGTTTCATTGTAGCTGACTGGCGAGATGTGTGCAGAGGACTGGGCTATGAACCGCTTGCTCTAGAGCCAGCAAAGTCTCCCTGACCTGTTTCCCCAACCACATAACTAGTGCCCTGTGATAGATGTCCCTGGCACATCCTGTCCATACTTTCACCAACCTAGTCTAGATGCCTACTACTTATCAAGCGTATACCCACCCCCACCCTCTCTCTCTCTCTGTTACACCACTCCCTGTTTCTTCTCATCACACTCTCTTGCCCCCATCCTGAGGCCATAAAAGTGCGCGGAGGGCATCGCCCCTTACCTCTTTCTTCTCGTCCTCCTCGGACGGAGGAGCCGCCTCGCTGGGCTCAGAGGCCGCGGCGTCTCGCATCTCCAGCTCGGGGGCTCCTTCCACCTCGGCCTTCGTCTCCTCGGCGTCCATGGCCGCTTCTTCCTCACTGAGGAAGGAAAAGAAAGCGTCAGATCCAACGGAGGATGGACGGGATTCGCATGTGGTCCTTTGCTACCAGGCGGCGGGGACTCCATGACCCCCGCCCGTCGCATCTAGCAGACCCCTCCCCCCACCCCAGGCAGACTCGCTCGCTGCCGAAACGGACAAAGGGGGGAGGCCCTTCTCACCAGGCCCGGCCTTCCGAGAGCATGTCCATGGGGCCCCGGGAGGGGGGGGCGCCCGGCCCTCGTCTTCCTCTCTCTCCTCCTCCGCCGCTTCCTCAGTGGCGGCCGCCACCGCCGCAGACACGCAGGACGGCCATCTTGGAACTTACCCGGCAGCCTCCGCGGCGGCAGGAGGGGGGGACTGCGGAGAGGGAGCGCCGGGCAGCGCGCGCGCCCCCAGAAACTTCCAGAGCGCAGCTGCCATGGCAACGGGCGGCGCGCGCGCACAACGGCGGCGAGTCCCCGCGCGCGCCCCCCTGCAAAGGCACGTTCAAAACGCACAGGTCTCGTGGCCGACACACTAAAAGATGCTTAGCACCCTCTTTGTACATTGGAATGAGGCGAGGCGATGCTTTGGAGTTAAAACAGCAAGGATCCACCCCCAATGCCAGTCAGCTTTTCAATAGGCATGGCATAAATTTGCATAAATGCAAATCTCTTTCATGCATATTCAGTGCTGGTATTCTGAGAAAGGATGAAAGCAACAATTTGGGCAAAAGCAGATAGTATTAAGCTCAACTTATGAATTCTTTCCCTTTCTGCAATGACTGATTTTGACTTAGGAGTATTGCTCAACCTTCCTCTCCAGAGGAAGGCCTAGCCTGCTTGCCTTTGCTCCCTTCTTCGGTCTACCTACCCCCCCTACCCCTTTTCCCATCTTGAGTGTCTGCCTTCCTTCTCTGATTCAGAAGCCAATACAGAAAAACTACGGTGTGCTGATGTAGTTACCACGATATGCACACAAATGTTATTGGCCAAACAATGCAAGAAGTTCAATGTTGGAATTAAATTGTGCAATGCATAGATGCACACTGCATTTAGGTGAAGGGAAATGAGGCCATTACAATACATGGAAGAAAGGATGTGGTGCCAGTCTTTGGACTTTTCAGCCATCTGCACATAGCTCTAGCACATGAACCTGCCCTTTTGTCTCTCTTGGCAACCGCTCTGGGCTGTGCATCTGTCTCCCTCTGATCTTCAACTCTCCTGTGAGTTGCTGGCTGTTCTTCTCCCTCAAGTCATTCCCTGTTGTGGGTATCTCTCTCCCCCCTTGGCGAGTCTCTCAGTGATAACTTTCCTTGAAAATTCCACATTTGCCATAGTCTGTTTTACAACCAAGACTCCTGCAAATGTCTTGTTGCATATAAACGATTGAGTTACAGTAATAAAGGTTTCTGCTTCATACAGGTTCCTTTCAGCCTCACTTATTTCTCCTCTGCTGTGAGTTTTTCAACAGTGGATCCATCTTCTCCCTCCTCTCTTGGTAGTCCTTTTTTCTAAAATAGCTAGCACGCCTTAGTAAAAGGACCCTTTAGTGAAGAGTTTGCTATCAACTCACTCACACTTAAGAACTCAACTCCCACCCAGTCTCAAAGATTTTACAGATTTATCATGAATTAATATATATCTGCTTTCTAAAATTAAGATTGATGTAATAAGAACATAAGCATCACCTCTGTCGAGTCAGACTATAGGTCCATCGTGCTCAGCAGTCCGCTCTCACGGCGGCCCCCCAGGTCCATGACCTGTAGTGATCCTTTACTTAAGACATTTTATCCTTTATAGTACCCCTCTAACTATACCCCTCAATCCCCTTTTCCTTCAAGAACATGTCCAAGCCCTTTTTGAAACCCAAAATCGTACTCTGTTCTACCACCTCCTCCGGAAGCGCATTCCAGGTATCTACCACCCTCTGAGTGAAGAAGAACTTCCTAGCATTTGTTCTGAATCTGTCTCCCATCAATTTTCTCTTGTTTTTGTTTCCCCCGCCAGTCTGAAGAATCTGCCCCTCTCTACCTTCTCTATACCCTTTATGATCTTTTAAGTTTCTATCATGTCCCCTCTAAGTCTTCGTTTTTCCAGGGAAAAGAGCCCCAGTTTCTCCAGCCTCTCAGCATATGAGAGGCCTTCCATGCCCCTTATCATCTTTGTTGCTCTTCTCTGGACCCTCTCGAGTGTCGCCATATCCTTCTTAAGGTACGGCAACCAGTATTGAATGTGTACAATTAAAATGATTATACTTGGGGAACCTTTGGCTGGCCATATAAACTTTGACATTATCTTACAGGGACTATTGAAACAGAAACTACTTTGCGCTTCCTAACACGTCAGCCTTTATAAATACCGCCTGTGAGATTTTGGGCCTTAAAAACCAGAGCATACTTCTACAAAATTGAGAGAACGTCGCTGGTTATCAGTCAAGCAGCATTTACAAATTAAGGGCCCCGTTTACAAAGCTGCAGTGGTGATCCCGGTGCGGCAACCGTGACAAAGTCTATAGGAATTGAATGGGCTGCATCGCATTTGTTGCGTGGGAATCGCTACTGCGTCTTTGTAAATGGGGTCTTGTCTTTGTATAATTCTTAAATTGCTTCTTGGGGAAACAAAGCCAGAATTGTTACTTTAATGCTGTATTACAAGCCAATAATCAGAAAGAATGATAAAATATTCCCTCAGTAAGGGCTCCTTTTACAAAACCATGGTGGTAAGTCCTTAACGGCAAATGCATCGAAGCTACCGCAGTTTTGTAAAAGAGGCCCTAACTATTGCATGTAAGGCCACTAGACAAACCCATGCCCTGACTATTCCACATATTTTATTAAGGAATTCACTTAGAAAAGGACATTTTTAAATTTCAAAAGAAGCTTAGGACATTTTTAATTTCAAAAGAAGCTTAGGACATTTTTTCAAGCTGTTTCTATAATTCAATGATTCTAACTTACTAGGTTTATTGTATAATGTTTTGGTTTTATTGTCATGTAATTTTCTGTCATATAACTTTATATATGTTATTGTGCTATCCAGCCAGTATCTTATAATAGGTGGAATATAAAATATCATAGATGAGCTACAGTAAAAATGCTTATAGTTTCATAGTTGGAAATCTTAACCCACAATAAATTCATGTAAACCATTTTGAGCTCCCCTGGGAGAATGATGTAGAAAACTGAATGAATAAATAAATATTTCATTTTCTCTGGAATGGGAAGCAGTGCGGTCTTTATACCCAAGCTGGTTTCTTCTGGTGATATGGGATGCTTTTGAAGTGTGTTTTTGCATATTCTTGTGTATGTGAAACAGATTAGGGTCTAGGTGCTCGGATAGTCTCCTAGAGACGGTAGAGAAAATCGTCATCAGAATTCAGGAAGACAGATGCTTCGTGAAAGGGCAGGCAAGGTGTTTGTTCTAAGGGCGAATGGATAGAGCTACAGCTGATCTGTGACTTCCAGACTGTCTCCCTGCAATAATGAAGTATCTATGCCTCAGTCTGAGCCGAGCTAAGAGATCACTATTATACAGAACAGGGGCACTTTAAATAAAGGTATTTACTGTTTCCAATGACAGTCAAGCCTAAAAATGTACCAGCTAACAGCCTTGGTGGTTACAAACCTCATATCAAAGGGCTGGATAAATCTGTATGTAAGAACCACAATAAGCATGACACAATGTCTTGTAAAAATCTTCACATATTTTTCAACATTCTGTTGTCTAAAAATTACACTTCAAAAAGCATTAGTTTATTTTACTGACCTACACACATTTTCTATACTTTCAAAGTGAAAGAACAATTATAGAAGTAGTCATAAAGTAAAACAATAGTCCTCACTGTACAAGTCTTCATAACCAGAGCGTTTGGTGATCTTATAAAATTAATTGTCAAAGAGAATAGTTTTCAATTTTTTCCGGAATTGGGTGTGATCTGCTTCTGTTCTTGTTGTTACTGCAAGATCATTCCAGATTTTGAATCTCAGGAAGAAGGTGAACATGGATTGGAAAATTCTTCTGTACTTGAGATTTTTTGTTGAGGGGAGGTTCAGTTGGATCACTTTTGCATTTTTCCACATTTATTGAGTTTTCTTTCAGTTCCTCTGCATCATCACCCTTGAAAACCATTTCCAGTTCAGGTAGATCTCTTACATCTTCTTTCATAAAGACCAAAGCAAAGAATTCATTCAGTCTCTCCGCTATGGCCTTATCCTCCCTTTTGCACCTTGATCATCCACAGATTCCCTCACTGGTTTTCTGCTTTTGATGTACCAAAAAAATTGTTATATGAGTTTTTGCCTCTTTGGCAAGTTTCTCTTCATATTCTTTCTTTATCAATGCTTTGCATCTTACTTGCCAGTGCTTGTGTCTCTTATTTTCTTCATTCGGATCCTTTTTACATTCTTTAAGGATGTTTTTTTGGCTCTAATAGCCTCTTTCACTTCACCTTTTAACTATGCCGGCTCTCGTTGCCACTTCTTTCCACCTTTGCCAATACGTGGAATACATCTGGTCTAGGCTTCCACAATGATATTTTTAAATAACATCTATGCCTGGTTTACAGTCCTAACCTTTGCAACTGATCCTTTTAGCTTCCTTTTAACCATTTTCCTCATTTTATCATAGTCACCCTTTCGAAAATTAAATGCCTCTGCAGTAGATTTCTTTTGCGACGTCACTCCCGGTATCAGCTCAAATTTGATCACTGTTTCCAAGCGGACCCAACACAGGTAACTCCTGTATCATGCCTTGCATTCCACTAAGGACCAAATCTAAAATAGCTCCCCCTCTTGTCGGTTCCCGGGCCAGTTGCTCCAAGAAGCAGTCATTTACGACGTCTAGGAATTTTACCTCCCTAGCACTCCTTGATGTTACATTAACCAGTCAATATGGGGGTTAGGCCGAAACTAGGATCCTTGTTGGGACTTAGAATGACATAATAAAATCATTATACAGCTGAATGGACTCCTCCACTTGCTTTTGTTTGTTCATAAGGATAAAGGACACCATAATTCCCAAAGCTATGTTCCATGGTCAGAAGTAAAGTGAGCACAGACCATGAGGAAAGGAATGTCTTCAAGAACATCCTCAATCTTAACCTTTTCAAGACAGACTCTGACAACTGGGAAGACATGGCTTTGGACAATGTCAGATGGAGCCAGCGCTGCCCATGGCTGTCAAAAGCTTGCAGACTAAGCAAATACACAAGTATTCTTGGTCTATGATGTGAGTCAAAGATTGGACTTATTTTACCTTGATGTAAACATAAATAAAACTTAGTAAAAAAAACAACAACAACCCTGCTATAATCCATACATCGTTATCAACAGGAAACTCACGTTACTAGATGAAAAATTAGATTGCCTCTAAAAAGAACGCATGGGAGAAAACTGCTAGGGCTGTCTGTGTGGAGAGACTTTTCTAACACACCAATCACACAGCCTCAGCAGGTACAGTGTTGATAAATAGTAAAGTGCTAAGCCGGCTCAATTATAGATAACCGCTGCAGCGATATAACAAGTTCTAATAAAACAAACGTATGGAGAAAATGACAACCCCCTGCTTACTTCTCTTAGTCAGAGGTTCAAGTTCCAGCCACACCATCCAGATCCTACCATGTCCCTGACGAGACAATACGGAGAAAATGCATCCAAATGACCATCCCTGTGTTCTTTACCAAATCCCTCCACACGAAAAGGTCAGTTGAACATCTAACAGGAAATACAGAGGATGGATTTAAGAATACAGTACTCCCCTGAAGTTCGCGGGGGTTGCGTTCCTGGAGCACCCGCAAACTTTGAAAAACAGCAAATATTGGATGTGGATTAGGAGCAGGGATCAGAGGCGGGAGAAGGCTGCAGGGGCGGCGGCGGGGGTCGGAGGATGCGCACGGCGGGATCCCAGAAGAGGCGGTCAGAAAAAAATGAGAATGACTGAGTCTGTGAACCGCAAATTCGCGGGGATATACTGTACTGTGTAAATAAGCACTATAGCATAGGAGCCTGAAATTTTGGAAGCAAAATGCACAATCCTGGAAAATAAAGTTGCTTACCTGTTACAGGTGTTTTCTAAGAATGGTAGGATAACAAGTCGTACATATGGGTGATGCCATCATATGGCAATCAATGATGAAGCACTTTTCTGAAAGTGTCTTAAGTGCTCAAACTGAGATGTTCCATATCATTGCTGGTACATGAGCCCCCCTGAGTCCTATGTACTAGCACTGGAAGATGACCCATCTCTTAGGGGGAGGTGGACAAGGGTGCTTGGACTGTTGCCTTCCAAAAACATCCATAACTGCTAAGAAACTTTGTTTTCTTGTTTCTTTCTAGGACAATCTCATAATGGTACACACGAGAACCCCAAGTTAGGGGCTGCTCCCTAACATAAAAGGGGAAAGCGTAACAATTTCAACAATTCATGTGATAGTCAAACGAGTTAACCGGCCCGGAATGGCTGCCAGCTAAACTTGCTTGTATGCGGCCATCTAGTTATTGTCAGAGACACTTCACTGATTAGTGTTGCTGAAAATGACCGGTTAGCGCCAAAACGGAAGCTGGCTACGTCAGAGGTGTTCTGGGGGTGGAGTCCAGTTAGCTTCCAATATTTAGGGCTAACTAGCCATATTTAGATTACTGTAACTCGCTTCTCACAGGTCTTCCACTAAACCAGCTCTCTCCCCTTCAATTTGTCCAAAATTCTTCTGCATCACCAGTATCGCATTACTCCTTTCCTCAAGTCACTTCATTGGCTCCCTATCCATTTCTGCATACAGGTCTAACTCCTCTTATATACTGACAAGTACATTCACTCAGCAGCTCCTCAGTATCTCTTCTCTCTTCCTATACCCCTCTCCCTGGGAACTCTGTTCATCGGATAAGAGTCTCTTATATGCACCCTTCTCCTCTATTGCCAACTCCAGACTTCGTCCTCTGTCTTGCTGCACCCGAGTCAGTACGTCAAGCTTCATCTCTGGCAGTGTTCAAATCTAGGTTGAAAGTCCACTTTTTCGAGGCTGCTTTTAACTCCTAATACTCACTAACTTCCTCCATGTCTGTTGTATCATTCCCTAACCCTATTTGTTCTGTTTGTCTAGTTTAATTAGATTGTAAGCTCTATTGATCAGGGATTGTCTCTTACATGTTTACTATATAGAACTGTGTACGTCTAGTAGCGTTATAGAAATAAGTAGTAGTAGTAGTAGTTTAGCACATAAATAGCTGTCTTATCTTTATGTTGAAGCCCATGGCCAATTAACTCTAAATATTGACTTAACTGGGCATACACTAAACATAAGTTCAATGTTCAAGCCCCCGGGCAATGAATTTTCAGTTTTAGTGCAGATGGCAGACAAAAATAAATGCTGACCACCGCCGGCTGAATATCAGCCGACATTTTTTTGTTGAGAGAAAACCCAAATGTATTTCATTCTTTTTTTGAAACCAACCCAAAATAATACAAATAACTCCAGATGGGATGGAGTTGGTTTCTACCCCTGAGCACTGACTGCCCAAGCCTTTTGTGTCAGAATAAGTGCCCAGTCAATAATGGGATACAAGTGTGTGGACTAAACCCCACTACAGCCCAGCAGATCTCTGCCACTGTCTTAGGAAGGTCACAAATGCTGCCACGACTTCAACGTCATCAGCTTCGACATGCCCTTTTAGTCAGACCTGCCTGGACGTTACAGAAAGATGTAATGTGCTAATCAAGTAGATGGCGTTCCTTCGCCTACAGCAATCCCAGGTTGGTTTTGGTCTAAAGCAATGTTCCCAAACCTGTCCTGGAGGACCTCCAGCCAGTCAGGTTTTCAAGATATCCCTAATGAATATGCATGAGAGAGATTTGCATACCTGTCACTTCCATTATATGCAAATCTCTCTCATGCATATTCATTAGGAATATCTTGAAAACCTGACTGGCTGGGGGGCTCCAGGACAGGTTTGGGAACCACTGATCTAAAGAAACAAAAGGCTGGGTGAATTTTCTACAGGCCTGTTCTAGATAGAATGCTAAAGTTCTTTTGCAATTAACATTGTACAAGGCTTGTTCACTTTTATAGACATGTGGCCTGGGAAAAACACACAATTAGCTTAAGCCATATCAGGCTCACGATAGTACCAGGTCTCCAGAAACTGAACGACATGGGTGAAGCCACTGCTTGCCCTGAATTGGTAGCATGGAATGTTGCTACTATTTGTGTTTTTGCCAGGTACTAGTGACCTGCACTGGCCACCGTGAAGATGGGCTACTGGTCTGACCCAGTAAGGCTTCTTATCGTCTTATGACTTGAGCAGTCTCTTCTTTTCTGTTCCCTTCTTTGTTCCTTGGTTTGTTCTGTTAAAAGTATGATTGGTTGTCTTTCTGTTCTATGAATTCTGTTTCTTATTTCCTGTTTTTAGATTTTATGTAAACAACTCTGACCTGATCTCAGATGGAGCAGTATTGCGATCCTTCAATGAAGCTTCCTTGAATGGCTCAAAAAGAGACCTCAACAAAGCCGCCTTGAGGGGTCTTAAGAGCTTCATGCTTCTCCAGATCGCTATCAAAGCCTTTGCCTTGACTAGAACCTATAAATTATGCCAAGGCCACAATTTGTACTTTTCAGAGAAGCAAAGACTAACTCTTCTCCAAGCTGTTCTCCTTTACCAGAGGTAGACAGAGTCTTAACCCTGAATGGGCTACTTTAAGTCCCACATCTGGAGAAGTCCATTCTGCTGATATCATTTCTCTAAAGGCTCTGTGCAAGGGAAGGCCTTCCAAATGCATTCCAATAGGGGATTTCCAGTTGATCACTCTCAACTGTATACTTCTCTGAGGTATCCAGTACTGACATGACCTGAGAAATCAATGCGGACAGCTCACCTCTGTGAAACATTCTCACTGCTGAGGGCATCACTTCCTCCTCCCAGTATGTCTCTCCATGGTCCTCTCCAAGGAGTTCACTGCCCCCCTTCCCTCAGATTGCACCCCATCCAAGCTGTTTCTGGCACTTTGCCTGCCCTGTATCATCCAAGGATAGACTTGTCACCCAACCTCAAGCAGATCTCTGGCTTGATACAAGCATAAGACCCGATGTATCAGCAAAACCAACTCTAACGAAAATGTCCATTGTATCGTTCCTCTTACCAGTGCTCTCCCTCAAAAGCACCATAGTCTCATATTGGGACCCAATTCTGAGTGAGAGGACTACAATATGGTAGTAGTTTTGGCCCCACAATGCACCAAGCCTCTGGTGCCCCCGAACCGCTTCAAACTCTCTCCCTGGGAATCACCTTTTGTATGGGAGTCTCTGGCCTTGCTTTCAGGGACAATGCCACATGACAAGCAACGCTGGCCTTTGACTCCATCCTCATTAAGGATGTGATTTCCAAAATGCACCACGTTTGCAACATCTGCCCCAGCTGGAGTTCTCTTTACTTCCACCAACAGCTTTCTGCAGCAGAGCCACAAAGGGCCAGATTCTAGAAATGGTGCTGAGTGGCACGTACATTGTAGGCGCCACTCGATGTCGCTGTCAATCAAAAAAAATGGTGCCGTTTATAGACTCATGACTAGCAGCATCTCAGCGTCTTTTATACCTAAGTGATGCTCCATTAGGCCAGCTTTACATTTGCCTAAATTGGCAGCGCCTAACAACGCCTAAATCAACCATGCCTATTCTCTGCCAAAATCCACGCCTACTTTTTAACATAGGCATCATTAGGCGTTGGATGGCACCTTCACGTAGGTGTCACTAAGCATCCTAAGACTCTTAAATTGCTTAATTATTTTTGGATTGGCTGAAAACCGGCGTGGGCAATTACGAATTAAAAAATTAAGTTTGGCATGGATCCCAAACAGGCGTTGCTAGGTAGCTCCGATTAGGATGCTGTTTAGAGAATATGGCCATAAGAGCTGGAGATACTGGCCCAATGCCTTGCTCAAGGTCTTGGCTGCATTTTTTTCTTTTTAAAATGTCGTCAGCTACCTAGTTGCCCCTAGTTCCGGCACTCATGATTCTTCTTCCAGTAATAGGTTAGCCAGGACATGAGCTATTCTGCATTACACTAGCCAGAGGGCCGGGGAGGGAGGGATCTACCCAGAACGGGCTACCCACTCTTTGCCTCCTTAGTCCACCCAGAAGTCTCCTGAGCTTCCTATTTTATTTTTAACAGGCTACAATAGGGAATCCCAAAACCAGGCCTCTCTAACCAGGTCTATCCAACCAGTCTAGTCTATACATGATAATGCATCTACCATCTGCGGGAGACTGAGAAATACAGGCAGTTCCCATTTTACAAACATCTAACTTACGTCAAACTCGTACTCTCTTCCTCCCGAGTCCCAACGCGCCCCTCTCCCTCCTTCCTGAGTTCCAACACAACCCTCTCCCCTTCCCTCCCTCCTTCTGTGCTCCATGTACATGCCTCCCCCTTTCAGCCACAGTCGTTTCTCTGTATAAAGCCACAGGTTCCTATGCGCGTCCCGTAGCTGAGCCAGAAGCCTTCCCTCTGATGTAGGAGGAGCTTCCTCCGATGTCAGAGGGAAGGTTTTCGGCTCAGCCACATGATGCGTGTAGGAGGGAGCTGGCTAGAAGGTAAACACCTGCCGGAGGCACAGAATGGAGGGAGGGAGGGGGGCATGAGCCATAGGATGGAAGAATGGAGGGAGTGAGGGAAAGAGATGCTGAGGTGGGGGAAGGAATAGAAAGGGAGAATTGGGTATCTGAGTGAGAAGGAAAGAGAGATGGTGCACATGAGGAGATGAAGAAAGAAGAGGATTGTTGGGCATAGGGAGGAAAAGAGAATTATTGGATATGGTGGTGGGAGAGGAGTGAGGTAGAGATGCGAGGGAGTGATGTGGTGGAGAGGGAACAGTGGGATAGATGGAAAGGAATGTAAAAGGGGCCTCAAGGAGGTGAAGGTGCGAAGAATACTTGGATCCGAGTTACATACAAATTCAACTCAAGAACAGTTTAAAAAACGGAACTCGTTCTTAACCCAGGGACTGCCTGTAGGCTGTTTGTGGGCTACATAGGATGTTTACAGGCTTAAGTTTGAAACCAGTGGTTCCCAGTCTCCATCTGATGGTAGGAATGTGTATATTCAAGATTCTGTACTGCCTAGAACCTTGTTCTCCCAGGCTATGTCACAGAACCCTCTCCTCAACCATACTTTAACTATATGCTACAGCTATCTTCCTCAACCCTTTTTCTTCCAGAACATTCTTCTATACAGTCTGAAATATATCTAACCATAACAAATATCATCTGGAATCTTCTTACCACCCCAACAACCGTAACCTTTGTTCTAATATCCTCAGGGCTTAATTTACAAATAAAAAGAAAGTGGATCTGTGGAGCCGGGAAAAGCGTGGGGAGGCCAGGAGCAACAGGGGAAGAGGGAATGGATTAGAGATTAAAGTAACTGTTCTCTGCTTTGTTTCAGGCTCACAACCTACCCTCTTCCTCCCTGCAGGCTGCTTGGAAGGAACAGTCTAGAGCAGAATTTCATTGCTTTTCTGGAATTTGAAAATAAATGGTGGAACTGCATTCTAGACTATTCCCCCACAAATTAAGCCCTTAATATCTCTTTCAAATCCTCTGGATCTTTTCTAGAACTCTTTATCTTCTGTGCTTACTAGCTTTTTTCCAAGAACCTCATCACCTGATTGATCCCTCAGCCTTTAAATTATACAATCACTGCCTGACAATCCTAGAACTTTTTGTCCTAGCCCAGGTCATGCTTTTCTGGTCACTTACATGTTGTCCCGCTCCCTGCTAGTGGTGTGCTTTGCTGTGACCGTAGCTGTTTATCACCTCCTTTCTGATCACTTACACATTATCTCTGCTTTTTCTTGGCTCAGGCACTTTCTGCACCACGAAGACTGTAGCATTTCCAGCAGTGCCACTAGCATGGGGCACCACCACCTCCTGTTCAGAGTCCAGGTGCAAAATATCTGTCTCCTGTCAGGAAAAAAGCAACAAAAACACACAGCACAAGAAGTTATTTCTGACACTTGCATCACTTACAGCAGAGAAGCGCTGCTTGTGGGACAGAACCATATGCTAAATATTGGAACTCTTACCCTGAAAGTATCCAGTGCTTGGAAAAATGACATTATAATCATTGCCTCAACAGCTCTCCCATCATACCCCCATGTCCCACAGAAACTCCTTAGAACATAAGAGTTGCATACTGGGACAGACATAAGGTCCATCAAGTCCAGTATCCTGTTTACAACAATGGCCAACCCAGGTCCCAAGTACCTAGATAGATCCCAAGTAGTAAAACAGATTTATCACCACATCCTCCGGCAACAAATTCCAGAGTTTAATTACACGTCGAGTGAAGACATATTTTCTCTGGTTTCTACTACTTAGTAGCTTCATTGCATGCCCCTAGACCTAGTATTTTTGGAAAGAGTGAACAAGCAATTTACATTTACCCTTTTCACTCCACTCAGTATTTTATAGACCTCCTTCACTTCCTTATGTTCATTTTGCCTTAGAAGCTCCTCTATTGATTTTGCATGGTCTTTCAGAACTTCCTCCACTTTTTCTCCACTCAGAAGCTCCTCCATCACTTTCTCATGCTCCCCTTCTCTTCACTGCTCCCCAATGTTTGCCTCATGCATCCTATCTTTACTTCAAGCCCTGTCCCTTAGAATCTTCCTCACAGTCACAGAATTATCTTCTTCACCGCTTTAATTACAAGAAGCTTCAACATCTTTGCTAGGCACTATCTGAACTTAAGTGGTTAATGCTTCTTTAAATACTTTGTATGTTACCTGCTCTGCTGGTCTCTGGGTCTCCTGCTGCTGGTTCAGTAACTCTGTTGTAACCGTATTCTGCTCAGGCCCCACATTCCAACGATTTCGACGCAGACGAGGGGGCTTGTGAGGAGGTGAGCATGCAGGCGTACTCTCAATAGCTGCAGGAGAGTGCTCATGGACTGTGATATTTCCTCTGGACAGAAAGTCTCTGCAAGGCAGAGGGCTGTGGGACTGGAAGTGAGATCAAGGGAGGGAGCTTCAGGTTATCACACTGTATACCTTTTCTTTGCTTTCATTTAATGTTTACACCTGCTCACTGTATCTATTTTATTGCTACAGCAGGAAGGAGAAATTAGGTCCTTACCTGCTAATTTTTTTTTTTTTCTTTTAGTCCCTCCATACTGGCACAGAAACAGATGGGTTTATGCTTCTCTGCCAGCAGGTGGAGACTGAGACATTGACTTTTGGTTACAGTTCAAGTGGGCTGTGCAGTCCCTCTCATGCTCAGTCTTAACGAATAGCCAAGCAGAAAGCCACTAGGCTGAAAACAATAACATCCCAACTTCACATGTACATGGAGAAGACAAAGGAAAATACTGTTGGATATTGATTAGAACAGGAGTCTTTCAGAAATGCCCCACAGATTGCCAGCTAAACCAGCCAAATCAAATGCCGCTGCTCTTTAAACGCCCAACAACAAAAAAACCTGCAGAAAAACCCGTACGTCTTGACGAAAAACACTGAACAGAATGACAGGGCGGGATCTGTGCCGGTCTGGAGGGACTAAAAGAAAGAAAATTAGCAGGTAAGGACCTAATTTCTTCTTCTTTAGCTTCTCTCCAGACTGGCACAGAAACGGAAGGAGTGTACCAAAGCAGTATCCATCATAGGTAGGACCCCTGAAAGGCCACCACAATCACACGCTCACCAAACACCACGTCCCGATCCTCACGGTAATGTCGAACAAAGGAATGGAGAGAAGACCAAACCACAACTTTACAGATATCCACAGGAGGCACAAGAGAAGCTGCTTGACCCCTAGTGGAATATGCCATTAGAAATTCAAGAACAGGTTTCTTTTGGAGAAGGTATGCCGAAGTGATAGCCTCCTTGATACAGCGTGCAATGGTAGTCTTGGAAGCACCTTCCCCATTACGAGGACCTGATAAGCAGAGAAAAAGATAATATGACTAGCGGAATTCCTGGATCTGCTGAACATAAGAGCAAAGGACCCAACGGACATCCAACTTGTGCAACTGCCTCTGTTCCAAAGACTACCCAAGACTGGTTGATATAAAACGGAGAAACCACTGTTGGCAGAAAGGAGGGAACCAGCTGCAGCATGACCCATTCCCCTGAGAACTCCAGGAACCTACATGAAAAGGCCTGCAGTTCTGAAACGCATCTCTCGGAAGTAATGGCCATCAAGAAAACTCTCTTAAGAGTATTGTAATGTCCTTCAACTTAGAGGCGCCAAGAGGCTAAAATGGAGGACGAACGAGCCCAGAGAGAACTAAATGGAGATCCCAGGCAGGAACCGACAGCCGCACTGGAGGCCATAGTAATTTTGCAGCTCTCAAGAACCGAATCACATCCGGAGAAGAGACCAAATACTTACCATGCAAGAGACCGTGAAAGGAAAATAAAACGGCAATCTGCATCTGAAGGGAAGACCAGGCAAGGCCTTGCTCCAGGCCTCCTGCAGAAACTCCAGAATGTGAGGCAAAGCCACTCGAAGAGGAACAAAGCCCTGCGCGAAACACCAGACCTCAAAGAGATGCCAAACATGGACATAAGCCCAAAGGGTGAAATTCTCTGAGACCCTAGGGGGTGGAGATCACCTTATCTGAATATCTCAACTTCCTAAGGCGAGCCCTTTCAAGAGCCAAGCCGTAAGACAAAAAGGGACCCGGATTGAACATTGGAATAATAATAATAACAGTTTATATACCGCAGGACCATGAAGTTCTACGTGGGTTACAATGATTAAACCCTGAGACAGAAGATCAGGCGAGAGGGGCAGTGGGAGAGAATCCGCCACTAGCAGACGAACTAGCGCATACCATGGGTGCCGGCCAATCCAGAGCCACCAGGCAATCCAAAGAAGAACTCTGTCCACCAGAGGCCACAGAGGAAAGACATTTAGCATGCTGGCCAATCTTGCACCAGAGCATCCAGCCCCTTGACATGGGAATCTCTGCAATGACTGAAGAACCTTGGTACTTTGGAGTTGACCCTCGTGGCCATGAGATCCATGATCGGCCAACTCCAGCCTGAACAATTAACTCGGAGGCTTCCAGCCCGAGACACCACTTGCCGAGATCCAGCGCGGAAGGACTTAGAAAATTCACCTGGACGATGACCACACCGGCTATGTGGGAGGCCAAGAAGTCCCAAAGATGAGCCTCTGCCTGACTGATTTTGCTAAGCTAAAAATTTAACCCACCAAAACCCAAGTTTACCTTTCCCAAGTTTGAATGCCACCAGACAAAATGTTCCAATGGATATATTTTTTATTTTCTCAGCAGAGTAGATCCTCTCAGTACCTCTTCAGGTGTGGGGAAAAGGGTGAGTTTCCAGATCTGGTGAGAGGGCTTGGGGGTTAGGTATTTCAGGCTTTGCAGCTTGTCCTTGTTAAGATCAGCTGGAGAAATGTGAAGGGTAATTTAGAAGTAGTATAAGAGTAATTTGAGCCTAGGGGTGGGTGGGCAGATAGCAGTTCCTTTCTTTGTTTTATTATAAGCAAAGAGGTCTCCAGCATCAACAGGTGACTTCAGGTGCCTCTCGAACTGACTTGCTCTCCTGCAAGAATTGGAATTCCACCAATGCAGGAAACGATCTGGCAAAGGTCGGGAAAATCGAGAACCCACTGAGCTGTTGTGAGCTCAGTCCATCGCTGGCAAATCTCCCGCAAACGGGCTCTGACTGGAACCGTGGGAAGGACTGCAACGCATGGGTAGAAAGAAACAGCCTCTGGAAGGAAAACAGGTCGCAACCCAGCCAGGGCAGTACCTATGAACTCCACTCAACCATCCCCAGGCAGAACCACCACATGGAACCGGGCGAGGTCAGACCCCCGGAGTTTTGTTTCTTTTTATTTCTTTTTTCACTTTACTGAGGCATATGAGAGACACTCAAGGCCTGAACTAGCTGATCCAACTTCTCCTCGAAGAGAAAGGAGCTCCAAAAGGGAAACTTACTGAGCTTAGCCTTAGACACCGCATCCGCCGACTAACCCCGAAGATACAGGGTACGTCGGGCCGTCACACCTAGAGCCATGGACTGGATTGAGGCACCCAACAGATCATACATGGCATCAGAGAGAAAAGAAGCTCCCAGCTCAATCTTAAGAACTTCCTGATCCGTGAAGGACCAATCAGCCACTGCATGGTCAAGAATACTTGCTGACCACAAGAAACAATCCCTGGTCACCAGACAGCCACAATTTGCCGCCAGGACAGCTACACCAAAACAGCATGTAAGTAGAGCTTCTATCTTATGGACCTCAGGATCTATCAAGGCCGAGCCACCGCTCACCGGCATGGAATGTCTGTGCGCAATAGCCGAGACATCCCCATCTGGAATAGGGTAGTCTGGCCACGGACCACATCAATCAGAAAAGTGCGCCCGGAACATTCCACGGAGCATGCACTACATCCCAAATATCCTGATGCATAGGGAAAGAGCGGGATGCTGACTGGATCCTTCTAAGAAGAGGGTCCACCACAAGAGGGGGTCCTTAACTGCCCTTCAAAGTGTAAAACTGAGACACCTGAAGAATGAACTCCTGCAACTCTTCCTGAGGAAAAAAACGCACAACATATGCATCCTTGCCAACTGGCGCCTCAGAAATAAATCTCTATCCAAAACAGCAGACACCCCAACGGTTCTGGAAAAGCCTCCCCAAGATCCAAGTCCCCTTCTGGAGGAAATGGATCAGGCATAAAAGAAACCTCGTCCCAAACACCCGCGGCTGCTGGGACGATGGTTGAAGGGGCCGGATAGAGGCAACCTAAGCAGGAGACTGAATAGTGTGGCTGTGGAAGGGAAATACCCCCCAGATGTCCCCTGGAACCGAAGCAGGATCTCCAGCCGCCTGTAAATAAGCCATGCACATAGCTAACTTAAAATAAGGGCTCAACAACCCCGGCGGCAATCTTGAAATCATAGCATAAGCAGAAGACACATTTAAGGCCTCAGGCAAGGTCGCCTGAGGCAGTGGGCAAAATGGATGCATTTCCTGCCCAAACTGAGGAAAGCGCCGTCGAAACTGGCACCTGAAATCAAACGTGGCACCGAAGCCAAACTCTACCCCGCCAGTACAAAAACACCGCTAGCAGCCCCAGTTGCAGCGACAAGGGAATCCCCTTCGTGAATGGCAGGGGAAGCCTGGGCTTTTCCAGCACCTCCTGCTGATACGCGCGCGAAGGAGAAACCGACACCCCCTCAAAGTGGCTGGGACATTTTGCACATGCCATTCGCATCCACCAATCAGCGCCCACAACCAGTGCACTTTTTAGAAGCGCTCATAAAGAAAACGCCAAAAACCCACACACAACACACCGTATAACAATGGTGGCTTCAGGCTTCTGTTAAACTCCTTTTATTTCTTGTCTTTTTTTTTCCAAACTTCTTACAGCTCACCAACTGTCTCAAGTTAGAGCAGACCCCCACATGGCTCTCTAAACTGTAGTCAGTGCCAGTATCGGTGGCAAGCTGTAAAGTTGAGGCTCCTTTAAACACAGAAAACCTGGGGAGGTGGGGGAAATGGGGGGAGGGACTTGACCTTTTCGAGTGTGGCACCCCCGAGGTTGGTAGGACCCCCAAGTTCTATCTGGACAGCAAAAGGGACCAGGTCCAACAGGCCCAAAACAAACAGACTGTACAACTTACCACTCCATCTGCTGGAGACTGGGAAAAGACTGACTGTAACAGGGACTGCACTGCCCACTTGTACTGATGCCAAAAGTCAGTGTTTCAGTCTCCACATGCTGGCAGAGAAGCGTAAACCCATCCGTTTCTGTGCCGGTTTGGAAGGACGCTAAAGAAAAGCCATGCTCAAGAAGACACTTGCAGCATTGTATTCAATGAACAGACTGAGCACTAAAAGCCGATGTTGCCAGGTTGTTGGCTCAGCCTTTTACCTTCACATAACATTCTTCTAATATTTTAACATAATTTCCTTTTTTTAAAAATCTTTATTCATTTTATAACTTACATCAAGTGTACAGTAAATATCAATCAATTATAATACAACATCACTTGAAAAAATCTTCAATATCATATACCAAGAAGATTTAATCCCCACCCCCCTCCCAAATTCATATACAACTAATATATACCACATGAAAATAATATCTTATGACAATCATATATATATTCTTAATGGAAAACCAAGAAACACCCCCCCGCCCCAAATTCACATAACATATAATTGGAAGGACTGTAGAAGACCGAATTATTGTTTTTGTTGGAATTCAGTTTGTCATGTGTATAAAATGGAAAGAGCGTTGGCAGTTCTAAAAGGTTATTATAATAAATTTAAGGATGTGTGGGGACCATTATTAAATTATAGTAATGAATAAGTTACACTTTTCCCAATTTTTTAATATTTTAACATAATTTCCTTTGGTATAGGAAGAATGTTGTTCTAAAAATGTCCTACCTTTAAAGGGACTATGCAGCTGTTAAACAGGCAGGACAGTCAAAAGTGAGTACACAGAACTGGTCTGTGTCCCGGATGGATGTGAGCAAAGATTTGTGAGAAGGGATAAATACTGGGAGAATGGTGGGGCTGTGAGGAGGAAAGGAAATTAATACGTGACCCCCCCCCCAAGCAGGAGAGAGATGGAGCTCTATGGGGATCTGGGAGAGGGGCTGTGTGAAGGAAGGTGAGCTAGTATATTTAAACAGAGGCCAGTACCTTTTTGGTGCTGTTGGAAGATGAGCGGGAACGCGATCTTGAATAAGATCTTGATGAAGAGCGGGATCTCTGGCGTGTTCTGGGGCTGAAGGATGATGTGGAGCTTGACCGGGATGATGAGCCAGAGTCCGATCTAGACCGGGAGCGGGATCTCATCCTGGAACGGGACCTGCAACTAGAGCGGGAAGACACTGAGGAACGTGATGAAGAGGAGGAAGTCCTTCGCTGGCATGGGGAAGACGGGGAATGAGAGGCTATTCTTTGAAAAGGCATCTCTACAGGGTTCTCTGGGTTCCTATCTTGTCCACATTCATTGCTATGAAGTTCCAGTACTTGCATGGCTCCAGCCTGGAGCTGGGTCATCTCAGAGACTCCTGGAAGCCCTGTTGGCATCAGGTCTTCCATTCTGCTCTGATCATTTGACAGATTACAATTTTCTGCCACTTCAGAGTTCAGGGATTCCAGTCTCAGTGTCTCGGGGTCTTGTATTATAGGGCTTGAAAATCTTTTTTCCTGCATCTCAGATTGCAAATCTTCCACTGCAGGGCCCGATTCTGGATCTTGGAATGCAGGTTTTGGGGATCCCAGTCTCTGTGTGTCAGACTCTGGATCCTGTATTGCAGGATTTTGATACTGTGCTTCAGCTGAAAGGTCAGGAGATGCCTCTCTCTGTCTCTTAAGCTCTGGATCTTTTTCTGTAGGAATTTCAGAGTCTTCCAGTGCAGGAACCGGGGACTCCAGCCTTGATGTTTTAGATTCTGCCAATCCAGTGGATTCCTGTCTCAGTACTTCAGATTCTGTCACTACACGGCCCAGAGATTCCTGCTTTTGTCTCTCAGACTCTGGATCCTGCCCTTCAGGGTCTGGTGATACTTCTTGTTGCCTTTCAGACGGTGGATCTTGCCCTGCAGAACCTGGGGAGTCCTGTTTCTTCACCTCATGCTCTAGATCATGAATCATAGTACCCAGAGATTCCATGTCATGCCTCTTACATTCTACATTTTGACCTGCAGGGTTCAGGGATTCATCTCTCTGTGTGTCTGTAGGGACAGAGTATTCCTGTCTCTGTTTCTCGTGCTGTGGCTCTTGGTCTCCAGGACCCAGAAACACAGTTCTTCCCTGCACCTTACAGTCAGGAGCGAGGGGTCTCTTGATTGTCTCAGTGACTTCACAGAGAGAGACAGGCATGTACGGCTGGATTGGTGTTGGAGGCTTCCTCCCTGCCTTAGCTGATACAGGATAAGCCACCACAGAAGCCCAGCGGCCTGTTTTTTCCAGTATGTGAAAACATGAGCCTTGTAAGGGAGGCAGGTCCTCTGCTTTCTCTTTTATAGGTGATGGTTTGTCTCTTGGAGGTGTCATCCCCTTGGTGCTTTCAACCGAGGGTGCATATTGATCCTGCAATGCTTCCTTGGTCATTAAAGCAGGCACTCTCTCCTCCCGAAAGGCAGGCTCCTCCCCTTCCATCAGCTGGGCAGGTGACGGAGAGCTGCCAGCCACTGGCTTTTTCCTCTGCTCATCACTAGGCTTCCTTGCCACTGCTGGAGCCCTCACAACTTTCTGCTCTTCCTCTTGCTCACTGTCCTCCTCCTCTTCCTCCTCATCCTCCTTTTCTTCTGCTAGCTTGACATCCCACTCCAGTTTAGATCTCTGTGGTCTTAGGAGTGGCTCTCGCTCATCCTCAGTTAACGCTTTCTGTGCTGTAGCCTGGCAAAATAAAAGTAGCAAAGGGCAGAGATTTATAACAATTCAAGAGATCTTTAGATTACATAAAAACATAAGAATAGCCACATGGATCAGACCAATGAGCCACCTAGCCCAGTATTTGATTTCAGGGATAATTAGTGGCTTTCTTCATGTCTATCTTAATAGGAAATTATGGACTTTTCCGCCAGGAACTTGATCAAACCTATTTTAAACCCAGCTACACTAACTGCTATAATCACATTCTCTGGCAATGAGTTTGAAAGCTAACTATTTGTTGAATGAAAAAAATATCTCCTTCTACTTATTTTAAAAGTATTGACATGGAATTTCATGGAGTGTCCCCAAGTCCTTATACTTTTTGAAAAAGCAATCAATCGATTCATGACTACCACACCACTCGGGATTTTGTAGATCTCTAACGTATCCCCCCTCCCCCTCAGCCGTCTCTTTTCCAAGCTGAAGAACCCCGACTTTTGAAGCCTTTTCTCATATGAGAGAGGTTGGCTGCCTTTCTTTGAACCTTTTCTAATTCAGTTATATCTTTATTGAGAGTCATCAAAATTTTAGAAGTATATTTAGATCAGTTTATCGTTTCAGTCAGAAAAAGCTTCTTCATGCTGTGGAAACTGCATACAGTAAAATCTTATTTTGACTTTTCTTCTTCAGACTATTGGTGCAGTCCTTAGGGCTCCTTTTACGAAGGTGCGTTAAGCGTTTTAGCGCACACTAGCCGAAAATCTACCACCTGCTCAAAAGGAGGCGGTAGCGGCTAACGCGCGGGGCAATTTAGTGCGCGTTAAGGCCCTAACGTGCCTTTGTAAAACTTACCAATTTACTTACGTGGTGGTGAATCCTTACTAGAAAAATTGAAAAGCACTTTAAAAAGTTAATCTTTATTCATTTTTATCTCTTACATCAAGTGAAGATACACATATTAAATCAATTTTTACAAAACACTTGATTGTAATTTCAAGTGTTTTGTAAAAATTGATTTAATATGTGTATCTTCACTTGATGCAAGAGATAAAAATGAATAAAGATTTATAAAAAAAAAGTTACTTGTATAAGGATGCATTTGAGACATAGATAGCATCATTCATCTATCATTTTAATCTGACTTTACGTATAGATCGCAATCTCCTTTACCTGTTGCTTCTCTTCACTTCTCACACAGAAGTGAGAAGTGAAGAGAAGCAATAGATTGCGAGACCAGCACCACTAAAGTTTGTATCAGGTTTTCTGAGGCAGCTGAATGTGAATTGCATCAAGACCAGCCTAAGCCTTTGCTCCGCTCCAGCGCAGATAAGTTTTTTTACAACTAAAGATTAGGTTCTTATCTCTGCTAATCTTCTTTCTTGTAAATCCACACTTTATTCTGGGACGGATGGGTGTTGTCTATCCTGGCTTGCCAGGAGCTGTAGGAATCATCAATTCATAGAAGCTTTGACTCCTCCCTCTGCTCTCATACCATGGAGCATGCTCTCTGGACCTCAGTTAGTCTTCAAGCCGCCAGGAACCACTATAGAACAAGAGAGAGAGGGGAAAGGGGAACTCCCCACCAAACAATCAATTCTGCTCATATTAACATATGCAATACAGCAACATTGAAACTTGAAAACAGGTTATGAAACATTAGAACCCGAACAATAAAAAACAGTGCTATTGGCCGACACAGCCTGCACAGTCAGAAAGGGGGTGCCAATCCAGGGACCCCCCCTAACATAATGCTACATCAATACAGATGGTACTTTTAGAAGGCTGGTCTGAGATTGAAATCCAACTTACCAGTATTCAAGCAGTCGATCAGCGAATCAGATAGACATAGGGCAGGTTCCCGGAAAAAGTGCAGATTTACAAGAAAGAAAATTAGCAGAGGTAAGAACCTAATCTTTCGTTCTTGTACAATCCCACTTTATTCCGGGACGGATGGGACATAACAGAGCAGTCCCGAAAAAAATCAGGGTGGGACCTATGAGCTCACTGCCAACACTGAAGCACCGAAAGCGACATCCTGCTTGGCTGCCACATCAATCCATAAAATAACCGCAGAATCTGTGATACGTAGGAAAGGATTCCGGCAAGAGAGAGCTTGAAGCTCTGAAACTCTTTGTGCAGACGTGACCGCACCCAGGAAAACTGTCTTAATGGAGAGATCCATCAAGGAAGCCTACTCTAGAGGTTCATAGGGCAGACGAGCCAGAGAGCGGAGAACCAGATTCAGATTCCAAGTCGGACAAGGGAGGCCTCAGCCGAACCATTCCCCTCAAGAAACGGACAACGTCTGGACGAGCTGCTAGGAACCTCTAAGCGCAACGGGTCCCAAACAGGAAAAACCTGCGATCTGGACCCTAAGTGAAGCCACGGCAAGGCCCTTTTTCAGGCCATCCTGCAGAAAGTCCAGTATTCGAGCAACTGAAGGAACAGAGGCATCCTCCTGATGACTGGAACACCAAGCCTGGTAACACTTCTAAGCTTTCGTATAGGTACTGAAAATTTAGAAATGAAACATGAGCAGAAGAGATAAGCTCTTACAGTCTGGCATGTAGAAATATAAAACTGAGGTCCAGGGAGCATGCTCCAGGGTATTATAGCAGAGGGAGGAGTCAAAGGTTCGATCAATTGAAGTTTCCTACAGCTCCTGGCGAGCCAGGATAGACAACACCCAACCGACCCGGAATAAAATGGGATTGTACAAGAATAACTAATGCAAGATTTAACTAGCAAGATGTTGAAAATTTATCAAATGGAAAGCCATGTTATGTGCTATGATTGAAAAAGGAGAGTTTTTCCAGCCTGATAAAAGAAAACTATAGTCATAATCGTCCTTGCATTCCTCAGTGCTCTGTCCCTTCTGGAGGGTTTCTACTGCTTCCAATACAGAAAAGTAAATCCCAGTCCTTAATCAAGAATTGGCCCACTAGGTTCAAGGCAGAAATCAGTGCCTTAGTTCTGAACAGGTATTTGTCCTTTCTCTGAAAGTGGCATGAATAAATGAATCAGACATACAGCTGCTCGTTATGCATTTATTCACATCACTTTCAAAAAAAGGACCGATCCCTCTTCAGAAGCTAGGCAGGCCCAATTGACAAAACCAGTTAGCCAGGGAAAGAAAAAACTAAGAATGAAAACTTTTTCTTCAGACTGGCACAGAAAGAGTTATGTCACCTCCAAATCATTCAAAACACTTAAATAAAGATCATCACCAACTCAAAAAAATACGATCATGTTACCCTCTTGCTGAAAAAGGCACACTGATTACCAGTCGGACATAGGATAACATATAAAATTCTTCTTTTGACATTTAAAATGTGTACCACAAACAGTCCCAAATACATAAATAGACTTTTGGTCCCCTACAATTCCGCAAGAGCCCTACGTTCAGCTTCAAATCACCTTCTATCCGTTCTATCTGTGCACATCTATCTTTTCAGTCACTGCCTGTCGCTTTGGAATGCTACTCCCTTGGATCTAAGAGAAGAATCATCACTGGATTGGTTTAAATCAAAATGAAAAGCTTTCTTATTCAGAGATGCATTTAATGTTTGAGCGTCCTTTTCAGGACGTCGTATGATTAACTACTTTTAGCCTCTTTTTTAGCTGGACTATGGATTCTAACACTCCCCTTCCATTTGTTTTTCCCGTTTATGTTACGTTCCTATTTTTACATTGTAATACAGTGGTACCTTGGTTTACGAGCATAATTCGTTCCAGAAGCATGCTCGTAATCCAAAGTGCTCGTATATCAAAGCAACTTTCCCCATAGCAAGTAATGGAAACTTGGACAATTCGTTCCACATCCCCAAAGTAGGCCTATGTTGCAAATAAAAGCTCATCCTCGCCTGCAAACTTTCAGTATCTATTGCAGTAGATACTGCACCCATACCGAAGAACACAGCATCAGCCGCTGGCCCCCGAACAGCTTTCCCTCCTCCCTCTGTGCACTATTGCTCAAGAAAGCCTTCCTCTATCTCCAGCCCGCCTCTTTTTCTCCTCTTTAAGCACAAACCAGCCCCCTTGCTGCCAACCCATCTCCCTGGCTCTGATGCCAAGCTTAACCCACAACTCTAGAAAGAATATCAGCCACACTTACCCCCGGCAGCTGCCTGCGCTCATGCAGTGGGTGGATGGTTTCTCCCCTCCAGATTTAAGCACTGCCAACATTCAAACCTGGTGTGCAAAATTAATGAGGGCGACATCAGGCGAAGCACTCCAATGGGAGAAGGGGGAAGCTCCTGTGCTTCTCTCCAACTTCCGGCTAACACGTTTTTGGAGAAGCCAGCCCAGCGCTCCGAGCCGCGTTTGTGATGTGGGCCAATGGGAGAGAGGCCGGAAGTGAGTTGGGAGGGGAGCTAGGAATCGCGGCCGGCATGCTGCAGCTGAAGAACGCGGAAAGCAGCCCCGCAGCCAACTGAGGTCAATAACATGGAGGTGTCCTTTACTCCCCCAGGTCCTCCAGCTCCACCCTATGGCCCTTAAACATCCGCAACCCGATCCCGCAGTACTTTCTATTCCGGGTGAGTACTGCTCTCTGCCTCAAGCCTCCTGTTCCTCTCGTCCGGTGCCGGTGTCCGCTAGAGGTAAGGGTTTGGGGGTGGGCCGCGGGGGGAGTGAATCCGGATCTCGGGGTGGATTCACTCACTGATCGAGTCAATGTTCATTTTGCGAGTTAAAGTTTGCTCGAGTGTTTTGCTCGTCTTGCAAAACACTCGCAAACTGCGTTACTCGCAAACCGAGGTTTGACTGTACTTCCCTTTTTTATCCTATTGTATCTGTAAGTCTCTAGTCTCAATTGTGAGTCTTTTAAGTGTTGGTCTTCGTAAAAAACAAAAACTAAAGTTATTGTTTTTTTTAATTGTATACCACCTTGAAACTTTGTCTAGGTGATTAATCAAATTTTTCATAAAATTTGGAAACTAACACTGTGAATGGCTCTTCCTGCTTTTTTTAAATTAAAGGAGCAGATCCACTGGTTCCCTAAACTGTTTTCAGTGCCCTCAGGCAAGGCGTACAGCTAAGGCACCACTAACACAGAGGGAGAGGTGGGGGAAGTGTTGGAGGGACTTGGCCACCAAGTGTGACACCCCCGAAGACAAAAAGGGACCCCACAGGACCAAACCTCTGTCCGAACAAGAACAATGACAGAAAAAGGACACCTCCTATCCCTTTCAACAGCCACAACCCAAAGGCCTAAAAGGACTGCACAGGCTTACCGTCTCCACCTATTGGAGACTGAGAACAGACTGATTCTAAGAGAGACTGCAGTGCATAGCCCACTTGTACTGCTGATAGAATTCAGTGTGTTCTGTCTCCACCTGCTGGTAGAGGAGCGTAAAACCATCCGTCTGTGCCGGTCTGGAGGGACGCTAAAGAACAGAGAGACCCTTTCTATGAATGAATGAAAACTGAAAGTAAACAAGCCAGCAATAAATGCAGGGTTTTGAAGCAGGGAGGAGGTTAGCATATCTTCTACCGCTGTCTGAGTACAGAGGCCTCCTGGATAGGCTGTGAAGCAAGGGGAGGGAAGATAAAGGGGACGGCTCAGGCATCTTTTTCCTTAAGAGGCTGTGACCTCCACCCAGTGTGATGGAAGGGAGGTGGCAGAGTGTACTGTGGAGGGTAGAGATGGGCTGCTGACGGTATTCCGCCTGTCACCAAAGAAGAAATGGAAACGTGACACCTGGTGGAGCCCATCCTACATTCCTGCTGGCTTCTCAAGTGTTAGCAAGGGTGTAGTTGGCTCCGTAAATCTTTTCAGATTTTTTATGGTCCGGACTTGTGTACCTGTTTTGATCTCATGAATTCCAAGATCAGAACAGAAATCTGGCTGTAAAAGTAAGAACAGAAAACTAAACTGTGCCGAGTCCATCTTTTGTCTCTGGGTAAGAGGTCATCTTGTTTCTGAGGAAAAATACTTCCAACCATGGAATACTGGTACAGCTACAGACCTGGGACTCACCTGCTGGACCCACGGGGATCGGCACTCATCCTCAGAATCTTCCTTTTCTGATGAGGCAGCATGCACGTTCTCTGAGGGAATTAGATGGAAAGGCACGTTAACTATTGCCAAACATCTCTTGACTATGCAATGTTAATTACTTCCCAGAGATTTCAACCAGCAGAAGAATCCCAGCTAGTTGGAACATCACCTTGGCAGAGTAAAAAAGCAGAAAAAAAAAAGAGGCATCACCAGCAAGATATAGGAGGTACCTTTGTATTGATCAGAAGTGAGACCTTAGTTCTGGAGGCTGTTCCCACATTAAGGACATTGGGAAGATGGAAGCAGCTCAGAGAAGGAGTACCAAAATGATACAAGTTCTGCAACACAAACTCTGCAGAGAGGCTTAAGAAATTTGAGGAAAGAGAGGAATGAAGGGATATGAAAAACATCCAGAGGTCTAGCAGGAGGGAGGCACTTTTCATAAAATGACTAATTGGTTTTCTGTTTGTATCACTCTATTGGCCATTTATTTTGGGTTTTCTGCTTTCTTGCTCTTTTTTGTCAAACTTGGTAGGGAAGGCTTTTTTGGTCTATCCCCTTTCAGCTAAGAATAATTTTTAGGTGCCTGACAATTTTCCATTCCTACGAGTAAAGAACAATTTGAAAAGTAGTAGGTAGAAGAAATAGGGGATGGGAAGAAGGATGGCTTGGGACATCTAGGTGCAGAACTACCTTGAACTACTATTGAAAAAGGCACGAGTGGTCTTGTATATTTTTTCAGCTGGAATAGAGGGCCACAAAGAGACTAAAATGAAGCAAACAACACAAAGCAATGGCACATCTCTAGCAAGCTACCAAGAAGACAGGGCAGGTCAACCAACAGTAGTGTGGCTTGAGGACATTCTTAGATATTACTGGGAAAGGTGGAAAAGAATGATCGTCTAGTGGTGATTCAACTTACATACTTCCATAGGACCCCAGAAGAAGGTTGCTTAATACTGAAACACAGACCGTGTCAAGTCCACACCAAAAAACTGGCACTGTGTACTACTAAGACTTTTACTTGTGAAGACTTTTTATAATAAACTTGTTACAGAGATCACCCACCTTCTGTCTCTGCTGCCTCTCTGGCTTCCCTCTCTAGACGCTGACGTAGCAATTCCTGTTGCTTTTCCAGGTACTGCTTGATGAAGCTGTTCTGGCTCATTTCCTCACCAATCTGTAGGGAGAAAGAAAAGACATGAGGATAAGGCAACACTTCCAAGCTTCACTCTATAACCCCCCACCCCTCCTCCCCGAGAGGGCACAAGGGACTTGGAACCCGCTCTGATCATTGCTAATCCATCTAGTTGGATTGGAGATAGAAAAGCACATCACAGGACAAAAGTGGACAGGCTCAGGACAGCTGTTAATAAAAGCAAGAAAAAAAAATACTGTAACTTGGCACATAAAACCAGAAAATACATCCCAAACGACAAGCTTGCCCTTATAAGAATCAGATCGTAGGGTAGGTTCCAAGTATGTCTGCTTTATGGAAGGATCAGATCCTTGGGTTCCATGCCCACCCCCCTCCCTGGGATGCCCAGATCCACCCCCATCCCCTCTATGTGAGGATTAGATCCTCAGATTATATCTTTCCTAGCCAGCTGATTTCCTTCATTCTTATTCATTATCTGAAAATACCATATATAGCATCTTCTTCTGTCTTGCTCACCTTTTTTGTATTATCTCCTGCTCTAGTCTCTGTTAAATATCAGACAGTTTTCAAACTGAGTGTTATTAGCAAACATTGCATTCATGCTTCTACCCCTCTGTCTCTCTCTCCTGCTCACTCTTGTCTGCTTGTTTGCAAGTTTTTTCCATTCTTCCACTTTCCTGTCTGACATCCCAGAGGCCTCTGCCTTGATCTTATTCAGGTGGAAATCAGTTGTTTATGCTGCCACATAGATACACTGAATATATGCCCAGTTGCATTGTAAATGTGAGAGTCACATTCTGACTCTTAATGTTTCCTGTGAATTTCAAGCTGTTCTCATTTTCCTCCTCACCCCTTTTGCCATATCATTAAACTGGGTTGCCTAGCCCTTGTGTCCTAGTGAATAGGATATGCTTCCAGGCACAGCACAAGAGAGTAAGGAAGCAATTTTATATAACAGTGAGAGCAACCTGCTTGTGCAGAAGACTTAGGACAGATTGATTAAAAGCTGCATGTTCTTCCCCTGAAGGAGTAGCGGAGGTCAGGGTAAGGCTTGCCACCCCCCCCCTCCACTCTCAAGGTAGAAGCTGGACTAGGAGCTGACTCTTTCTCTTTCTTACCTGGGAGTTGGGCTGAAGCCCAGAGTGAGGCGTCGAATGCTTCTGCAAATTCTCCAGCATCAGCGCCTGAAATAAGAATTATCCAAGATAAGAGCCTTCCATTAATGTAAGGGCAGTGTGTTTGTAAAGGGGGTGGTGGTGTCAAGAAAGGACACAGAGCTAGCAGTGGCATTCCCAGAAATGTGCTGGAATTCCAAGGAGAACTGCTATCACTGAACAGAAGGGAGAAAAACTGAGCAATAGATCATAAGAACATAAGACTAGCCATACTGAGTCAAACCAATGGTCCATCTAGCTCAGGTCCTGCGGTATATAAACTGTTATTGTTATTATTATTATTTATTATTATTATTATTATCCTGTTTCCAGCAGTGGCCAACCCAGGTCCCAAGTACCTGGCAGAAACCCAAAGACTAACAACATTCTAGAGCTGGGATTGTGATGTCATAATGACTCATTCCACCAATGCCTAAAAGCCAACCTCATCCGTGATGTCACAATGACTTGGTTTCCCTGTACTTGGCTCACATAAGAACATAAGAATTGACTTACTGGAACAGATTGAAGGTTCATGAAGCCCAGTATCCTGTTTCCAACAGTGGCCAACCCAGGTCCCAAGTACCTGGCAGAAACTCAAAGAGTAACAACATTCTAGAGCTGAGATTGTGATGTCATAATGCCTCATTCCACCAATGCCTAAGAGCCAACCTCAGCAGTGATGTCACTATGGTTTGGTTTCCCTGTACTTGGCTCACATAAGAACAGAAGACTACCCATACTGGGTCAGACCAATGATCCATCTAGCCCAGAATCCTTTTCCAGAGTGGCCAATCCAGGTCCCAAGTACCTGGCAGAAACCCAAAGAGCAGCAACATCCCCAAGGCAAGCAATGGCTTCCCCCCAGTGTGATGTGTGCCACGGATGCCTAGTCGGGTCTCTCCATAACACAAAGACACCTGGCAATATCGTCATCCTCTCAACACTCACACATGCATGGAAGCCATCTTATTCACCATCACATGCAGCACAAACTTCAAAGATGACCATGTGCTTCTGCCACACAATGTGGATGCTAAATAGTGGCAATGTATCACATCATACAACAGGTACTGGGCAGGGTTCATATCTGTGTCGAACGCTGCAGATTACCAATTTTGATCATTAAGGCCTGTGATAACTTAATAGGCCTCTGTCATAAGCCATCAAATCCAACTGTTGACTACACGCCTCTCACATAAACCAGATGCTCAAAGCAGGCCATCGTATTTCACAAGCACTCAGTAATGACACTGTGCCTTTGACCAGAGGAGGAGTCTAATGGTGGGAGCACCAGGCTGACAACCAGCAAAGCCAGGTTCAAATGCCACTGCTGCTCCTTGTGACCTTGCACAAGTCACTTAATTACATATGCATTTATATTCCGCATCCATCTTTCAGCTACATAATGTTGGGAAATTAACAATTAATACTCTCTAAATCCAATAAAACTATAAATTTAAAATAATTCAATCTCCTAAAAAAATGACTTAACAGATAAGACTTAACCTTTTCCTGAAACAAGTCACCATTCAACTCCTTTCTGATCAAGAAAGGAAAAGTGTTCCAGAGTTTTGCCACCTGAGATGACACCAAAAGAGTAAATACACCTTTCATTTTTACTCCTCCCACAGAAGGGTAGCCTAACTTCAACTGATTTGTAGAGTGAAGGTTTTTACTATGAGAGCCAAAGCACAATATGAGAGAGGCAGGGGCCAATCCATTATGATACTGAATATTAGTGTTCCCAATCTGAACATTGATCATGCTTCTACAGGCAGCCAGTGCAGACCCTGCAACAAAGGCACCCTAATAAAGAAATAATCCAAATAAAGTCCCAAATAAAGACCAATACAACTTACTAACAACTAAGGTTAACACTAACTGATGAAACATTTGAAGTAAAAAATATTTCCTTATGTCTTAGTTGTTTCAATCTCCAGAAAATCCTTTTGGTAAACAAATTAATTTGATGTTCAAATGTTAACATGGGATCCACCATAATTCCTAAAACCTGCCAGGTGCAAACTTATCTTCCCTTTTATGAAGCCATGTTAGGCTTTTTTTCTTTTTTCGCCAGCCACGATGGTATTAGCTCTAACGCTAATAGGAATTCTATGAGCGTTGGAGCTAATACCACTATGGACGACGATAAAAAAGCCTAACGCAGCTTCATAAAAGGGGGGGTGTTAGATTATAAACCCTTTGAGGACAGGGACATTACCTACTATACCTGAGTGTAACTCACCATAAGCTGCTGTTGACATCAGACCCCATTGCCTGCAGCTTGTGATAGAGGAATATGGTGTGTTCCTAACATCTGTGGCAAGTGATGGGGCATATGGCAACCGCTGGCTGTTTGTGGTATGTGTCAGATGGTAAAAGCAGTTAGCTTAGCAGGGTTTAAAACTGGTTTGGACAATTTCCTAAAAACAAACAAATGCCCATAAGCTATTATTAAGATGGACTTGGGAAAATCCACTACTATTCCTAGGATGAGCGGCATAAAATCTGTTTTACTTGGGATCTTGCCAGGTATTTGGACCTGGACAGGCCACTGTTGGAAATAAGATATTGGGCTTGATGGACTTTGTCCCTGGCTATATAGTAAGATGTCTCAGTGTATTGTAAGAACAATATTAACATCATATCTATGTTATTCAAATGTTCTAATGCATGCTTATTAGGTGTTTCATGCCAACATCATATTATGCTCTTATTTGAATCTTCTTCTATGCTGTCTCTAAGTTATTGTGTGTAAGCGTTTATTTTTAATTATGTATGTTTGTTGTGATCCACATAGGTATATGATGAAATATAAATAATAAACCAAACAAAGGAGGATCCAACAAAACTGCAGTAAACATGGGCCCAAACAAGACAAAGAAAAATGCTGCAGGGACGATGTACTTGATTCCAAGTCTTTATTAGAATGTACTTGATTTCAAGTCTTTTATATAACATAACAAAATTTCTTATATACCGCAGTTCTGTGCGGTTAACAAAAATTAAAATACAAGTATACACAGTATGAACACAATTAATTAAAATATTTACCAAATAGATCAGTCTTCATAAATTTTCTAAATAAGAAGTAGAGATAGAAAGATACATGCTAATTTGATTATCCCATAATGCTGCCTAATATGCTAAGCGTTTATACACACATCCTTTTACAGAAGGAAAAATCAAAGAGCCGAAGATCACGTAGATGTTTTCTACTGGCAAATATAAAATGATCCATGAGATAACTGGGTAATAACCCACTGAGAGCCTTGAAACAGATACAGCCAAACTTAAAAATCACTCTTGCCTCTATTGGCAACCAGCGCAGTTTATGATAATACTGCGTCACGTGATCGGATTGTTTCAATCCAAAAATCAAACGCACAGCAGTATTCTGGATAATCTGCAACCTTTTTAGATTTTTCTTGGATATCGAAAGATAGAGCACATTACAACAATCCAATGTACTGAGAACAAGAGATTGAATTTGAACCAAACAATATTTTCCACTTTTGTATAAAAGGACCCAACACGGTCCATGTTTTGATCAACACATCTTCTTCAGGGTCTGGATGTGTTCCTGATTAAAACACGACAACGTGTAAAGTATCCAAAACTCGTAAAGGAGTGCAAATATCACAAGAAATTGCTAATCAGTATGTGGCTGACGAGCAAAAACTTGGACTCAAGTACATTGTAATAAAGCCTTGGAATCAAGTACATTGTCCCTGCAGTATATAAATAATAAACTATAGAATTATTATGGTACTGTTTGTACTGTGCTGACATTTAGGAGGAAATTCTAAAACTGGTACCTAAACTTCTATGAGCGTCAGAGCATTTAGCACTCTGGGCCATGCTAGAAACCTTTACCGCAGCTTACATTTAATGCCAGTGATATCATTAGAATCTGGGAAGTACACCATGATGCCAATCAGCATTCATTTGAAAGTAAAATCCCAAATTAGAAAGAATGTTGCACAAAGATCGTAGATGTGGGTTACAAAAAGCTGTTGACAACAACAACCCCATCTTTGCCATATCTTACTTGCTGCCATCTACCACTCAATTAAGCAGGGAGCCACTGCAACAGGGATGCAGAAATTCCATAATCCTTAAGCAGTAAATCAGCAGCCAGTGGACTAATGCTGACAAACCAACAGGGTTTCTGAACAATGACAGTCTCAAAACTCTTGATGGTGCTGGTGTAACCACCCTTTCTTATCACTGTAGTCAGATATGCTCTATTAATGGTCGTTATTGTATTAAAACCATTGACCTGGTATTCTCAAGCACTAGTTCTTTCAAATAGAACCATAAGTCCTTTTATTGCATTGAACTTTGAGAAACAAATGCCATTTTACTACAGCTGTTCAAGTCCAAAGCTGAGCATGTGCCAAGCAGATAATCCCCGCCCACTTCCTCAGCACACGCGCAAACAGAAGCACGCCGCTTCCGGTCCCTTTATTTATGGGCAAAGCCCCAAGCACCGTCAGCACGCGTGCGCACCGCTGGGTGGGGGAGGAGGAAGCGCGAGCAGAGATAATAATAATGATAACAAATAACCCCGCTAACGGCAAACAGGGAAGATGTTATAAAGCTGAGGTCGGGGAGAAGCTGACAACCTGAAGCTAAGGTGACTGTCGTACGCATGCGCACTGCGGCCGGGCTCGCGCGCGCACTCGCTCCCCCTCCCTCCCCGCACAGCTGCAGCCCCGAAGAACGTTGCGGAGACGGAAGGCGCGCGCGCAGGGAGCAGAGGGCACGCGCGAGCGCCGCAGCCGTTATGCTGAAAAGGAGTCGCGCGGCTGCACGCCGCGTGCCGCTCACCCCCTTCAGGCGCTTGACGAGCGCGCTCTTCTGACCGCTCTTGGGCAGCCCGCGCTCCTCCAGCGCGGCCTTGAGGTCGGTGACGCGCAGCGACTGCAGCGGCCGTCCGTCCAGGGTCACATCTTCCAGCTCCGCCATCTTTAATGCCTCTCTCCTGTCCCCCCTCCCTCCCCCACCCCTCGGCCGCCGCTGCTTCCGGGAGTGCCGCCTCGACCTCCCAACGCCGCCGCCGCTGCGGCTGCGTCACGTCGGACCCCCCCTCCCCTTCCTCCTGGCTGATGTCAGGCTCGTCTCCTTCCGCCTCGCCATGACGTTGGCTTCGGCTGCTTCCGCCTTCCGGGAGCTGAGGCTCGGCTCCTGGTGACGTCACAGAGGAGCGTCTGGGCCAACGTTCCACGGCGTCTGCGAGCTTCGGCTGTGATTTCCCTGCAAATCGGTTTCATCCTGCAGCGCTGTACACATTATATGCATTGCATTAAAAGGAGACAAGCTGGTGGGGTGCTTTAGGAATGGCTCCACTGAGCATCCTTTGATTATTGGGATTAGCTGGTTTAGGGAAAAGGGATGGTATTGGAAGGTTAAGTGACTTGCTCAGAGCTGCAGTGGGGATCAGACAATGTTTTTGTGGGTGTCCTGACTTCTAAGTTTGCTAGCTGTGTTCAGGCTGTAGCTGCTATTCTCTGCAATGCTTAATGTTGCAGTGGTTCAGCGTAGAATTAATTGTAGGCTCTGAGACAGAGCCCCTCAGGTCTGTTTCTTGCAGCAGCACAACTCTTAAGGGAAAATAAATGAAATGCTTGGTTTATATAAGTTTTTCTTCCTTCTTCCACACTCCCAAGGATCCAGAATGTGAGGGGGGAGGGAACCTTAGCCTTGTGTCAACCTGAGCTTGCCACTTTTTCTGTCAATCCTGATCTGGTGGTGCTTTGAACCTGGGGTAGCAACCTTAGAAAACATAGAAACATAGAAAAATGACGGCAGAAAAGGGCCATAGCCCATTAAGTCTGCCCACTCTACTGACCCACCCTCCTAATTCTAGGTTATAGAAATGATCAGGAACCACTTCACAGGTCATGGACCTGATGGGCCGCCGCGGGAGCGGACCGCTGGGCGCGATGAACCTCTGGTCTGACCCAGTGGAGGCAACTTCTTATGTTCTTAGATCCCTGCCCTAATGACCCATCCCCTAACCCATCCCTCCCCTAATTAACCTTGACTGTTAAATACTAGGGGTTCAATATTCAAAATGATTTAACTGGTCAGAAATGGTTCCTGGCAGGTTAAATCACCTGTTCAGGGCTAACAGCTAATTTTCAACGGCTCTTAAACAATTAGTGCTGAACTGAAAGCTGGTAATTTTGGGGATGTTCTGGGGGCAGCGTCAGCCCTTGGCTGGTTAACTGCTAATATTCAGTCCCATCTTTATGTGGTAACTCATAGCTAGTTAAGTGCTGAAAATAGCACTTAGTTGACTCCAGAAACCTTGAAATTCAGTGCCAATGCCCGGATGTGGCTCATCTTTGAGTTTTTGGAATAAAGCTGGCAGTGATCAGTTGAATATTGGTCCTTAGGAATTGAGAAGTAGGCTACTCTCTCCTGTAATTCTCTAAGGTTTTGGGCAGCAGTGTATACTCACAGTAGTCTCGGATAAATTAAGGGGGCTTATTTTTACCCTGTTTTATGAAAGCTGTTTGAGAGTGCCATTTGTTCCCACTCCTCCAAAGAGGGTAAGGCGGCATCTTTTCTTAGTAAGAATGTGTGGGTATTCCATACTACAGGAGGGATGTTAAGTGGAATTAGAAGGACTGGACAACATTAACTGACTTGCCAATTTTTTTTTTTTTCTCTCTTTATCATGCAGCATGTCGGTACCGCCAAATTCTGGTAGCACCCCACATTCTTACATCACTGAGCAGGAGATGAAATGTGTCCTACACTGGTTCCTGGGTTGGACAGCATCACAGCGGGAACGCTTCTTGCAGGACCTGGTATGCAAAGCGGTGCCTGGGAAAGTATGTTCCCTGGAGTTGGGACTAGAACACTTGGTCATGGCAGATCGCCCTCCTAGCATCTTCCAGTGTCAGCTGCGTCTCTGGGACCAGTGGTTCCAGAGCTGGGCTGAAGATGAACGCAACATGTTTCTTCACCGTTTGGAGGAGGCTGACCCTAGCTTTGTGGCTAGGTTCTATCAAGAAGTAGCCGGCACCGCGGGCAAGTCATGAACTAGTGTCACATAGCTGCAGATTGTCACGAAGAACCTTTACAATGAATTTCACTTCCTAATAAGTGAAGTGGAGAAGGAGGTTGGATAACTCACAAGGTCTGACAAGGTAAAAAGGACTGGAAGTTGGAGCAGAGTCTGACCAAAACCAGGATCTTGTATGAAAACAATATCTTAAATCAGGGTTGAGAGAACATGCCAGACTGTGCTTAAAGACTAGTTTGTCACACATGAGCAGCTATGATGTGTCTTTCTCTCTGCTTCCAATCTTTTGTTGTTCAGTGAGTTTTTTGCTCTTATGCTACCTTATCTTTGTAATGTGGTGTTCTATCATGCTTTTAACTGCCATCTGGTGGTGTCAGGAGGAACATAAAACTGAAAAGAGTCAATGGATGTAAACTGCGTTAAGTAGAGAGGCTGGCCCTGTCAGAAGAAAGAGTAAAAGAAGAAAAAATTTTAGTTCCTTTTCTTTAAAAGAAAAAGAAAAAACAACCTTCCAACAATAAAAGCTCTTTTTTCCTGGTAGTGGCTCAAATCCTGTCCCTTTGCCTCCTTTTGCAGATATTTTTGTTCATATGTCTTCATCCTTTTGGTTCTTTTGTTTCTGCTTTGCTGGGAGATAGCGTTTTATAGGAACTCATCACACTGGGATCCTGGAAGCATCCCCTACTCTTTGGCCTGCAGCTCTGTGCTGCTGATATGCAAAGGCCCCTATAACAGTCAAGAGCAGGAGGAGAATGGAGACGATGACGTATGGCAGCGCAGTAACAAGGTGTTTGGCCGGAGCGGTTGGATCTATGTCCTCCACAAACCTGCAGCGAAGGCGAAAAACAAGGGAACTGTGAAAACATTTGCATACATACGATTGTAATTTCAGCCTTTGATAGCAGAACAGCAAGACTAGCACCTGGGGAAAGTTAAAACACAGAAGAAAAGATATAACTATAAGTGATTTCTTTATATAGTTCATGTGTGAGTCCTCCTGTGAAACATTGTCTGACTTTGGAGCCTGTACCTTTTGAAAGAAAGAGATGATGCCAACATTGTAGCTTTTTTCATGAAAGCCATGTGAAGAGACTTAAAAAGACTTAATTATATATCTTTCTTGCCCATTAAATATTCATAATAAATATTCTCTTCTTATGCATTTATATTTGAATTATTGAAACAGTGCAAGAATTCCAAATGAGACACTAGAAGGCTGAGTGAATATTGGTAATATCCTCTCTGTAGGGACTTAGGAATTACTAGCAGTGAGTCCAAAGAGCGAACAGAAGACAGCAGTTTTGCAGGGATGAGAACACAGCACCAAACTCTCACAAGATGGAATACTCCTGCGAACCAAGGGTACTAACTTAGTGCTCACTGGAGTGTAGCTCTTCTCGCTGTAGACCCAGGGTCCATGAAATGTTTGGTCCAGTTTGTGGTGAAGCATACCAGCCTGGGGTTCAACACACGCCTCTGAGACCCATAGTTCCACGGTGAACAGGAGCGATGGTGTTAATGTTGGGTGTTGAAAGTGACATCTGTAATAAGAGGGGTCCAGAAGAGAGTGAAATTGAAGTAGAGCCCTTTCTTCCTTGTCCCTCTTTCCCAACCTTACCCCTCTCCTAAATCTTACCTAGGGATGGTAGAAGAATCGGCCAAGGCCTTGGTTAGTGCTGTGATTAACTGCCCCCAATGTGTCCTGTCCACAGCTGGTCCCTGGAAATGCATCTGAAATGTGAAGACCTTCTGTCCTAACATATCCTCCGTAACTGCAGAACCAGGACTGTCTTCTAAGATACTAGGTGTGCCTGTGTCGTGGAAATCTTGACAGAGCCGTTGATCTGGACATAATAGGAGCCCGTGATATCCAGGTACCTGTAAGTGGCAAGGAGTTGAAGGAGTATTCTCACTAGTCATAAAGTCAGTCTTTTCCCTTTCGCCCCCAGGGCACACACCTGAATAGATTCTCCTGCAGGACAGTTTAACCAGGCTGTTCCCTCCACTTGCACCTGATAGGTATTTTCAGCTATACAGCGGTGGCGGTAGCAGCGACCTGTCATTGTCACAGCCGAGGCATTCTGCAAGCAGAGAAGAGAAGTGAGGAAGAGGGTACCTTCTCCTCCCCCCATACCTCTTAAGGAATTGGGGCTTTGGCTGGGCCCACCCCCCCGTACAGGACTTACCTCTTTGATGAGGGTAGAGAAGAAGCATCGGCTGCTTTTGTGGTAAAACTCTCCATAGCCAGGCTCTGCTTTTGCAGCATTCTCTGCTTTCCAACACTCACTCTGGGGGAGGAAGAGAAAGATGAGGTTTTGCTAGTTCCATCTCCCTTACTGTAGCTGTTCTATCGGACTCTTCCTTTGTCGGCCTCGGTGACTTGTCTCCTACTTACATTACAACCCTTCCTCTTGCTGCTGGAAGGAGCTTGATAGAGGTCCCACTTATGGGGCACTATGATGAGAGTTTTTCTGGTGTCATTAACTGGGGTACTACAGTGACGAAGCCCCCCCTGCTGGAATTTATTTATTTAATTACACTTCTCCCTCCGTATTTGCAGTTTCCGTATCTGCGGATTCGCTTATTCGTGATTTTTCGGATGCTGACTCCGCCCCCCAAAATTACATCATCACTAAAGTTCTTTTTCCTTTTACTGTACCGATAAAAAAGTTTATCGCTTACCATTCACTCTGAAAATCACTTCTTCCATGCTTTCTCCCACAAATTTGCTGCTTCCATGCTTCCCAGTGTGCACTGAGAAAAACGCTTCTTCCCAGCATCCATAGAGAGAAAGGCTTCTTCCCCGCATGCTTGCCTAATCAAAGCCCAGAAATCACTGGCTTATTTCAAAAACCGTGAATAACAGTAGAAAAGTTATTTGCGGTTTCAATAATAAAAACAGAAGGCTTTTTCTAAAAACCGCGAATAACATTTAAAAAGTTATTTGCGGTTTTTCCATATTCGTGCCTATGGTCCACCCGCATCCCTCGTGAATAGGGAGGGAGAAGTGTATTCAATTTTCTATACTGTTCTCCTAGGGGAGCTCAGAACGATTTACATGAATTTATTCAGGTACTCAAGCATTTTTCCCTCTGTCCTGGTGGGCTCACAATCTATCTAATGTACCTGGGGCAATGGGGGGATTAAGTGACTTGCCCAGAGTCACAAGGAGCAGCACAGGATTTGAACCCACAACCTCAGACTGCTGAGGCTGTAGCTTTAACCACTATGCCACATGGCAAAGAAGCTCCTGCCTCACAGTTCTTCTGGCATTCTGTTTCTAACATGCCTTTGTGTTTTCTTACCCCAACTGTGAGTGGTTTGTACATTTTGCATCCATCGAGAAACTCATCAGAGGAGCATGTCCCTTTATCTAGGTGCAGGTAATGACAGCCAGAGCCACTGAAGCAAAAATAAGAGTAGAATTATTCCCTGAGAACACGAGAGAATAGAATTATTCCCTGAGCCTTTCTCCAAGGAACAAGCAGAAAATTACCTTGACATTTAAAGAGGGGGAATTTCCAGGCTTTTCTAATGTACAGAACTGACGGAAGATGCTTTCTAACCAAAAGTTAATGAGAGCCTAGCCCTATCCACTCAACTTCATGCAATACATGGGAATGACACAGGGATAAATTTTTCCCCCTCCCCGCAGGAACTCATCTTCCCGTTCCGGCCCGGTGAGTTCTTTTCTTGCCCCTGCCCCATTCCTGCAAGCTCCGTCCTCGTAACATAATAGCAGATTTCTAGACCACATAGCCATAAGTTCAATGTGGTTAACAAAAGATTTGTGCTATGAAAAAAATACAGGAATAATATGATATACAGAAATCTAGTTGATCAGAAATTTAGAAAAAAAAAAGTTTTCAACAGTTTGCTAAAATGTTCATAAGAGGTAGATCTAATTAAGCCTCAAACACTTTAAAATCATAAGTGCTCCTAGGTTGTGCGGTTAAAGTAGAGCTTAAAGAGATGGGACAGCGACAGAACTCAGGGGGTTGGGACGAGGAAATTGTCACCGTGTCATTTTCTAGTCAGGGTAACACAGATGATCTCATCCTTACATGGAGAAACCTCAATTAAAGGTATGCAATCCTGCTTTTCTCTGAGAATGTTGCTTCTTTAGCGAGCAATCCCACCCCTGCCACTCACTTGCCAGTGCAGAAATAACCAGAGGTGCTGTTCTTGCAGGTCATGGTCTGTCCAAAGGTGGGCCCTGCTCCTGGGGAGAAAAAAACCCCCAAAGCACGCTGTAAGAAAAGCTGCTGATGTTGTGGGCATCCCTCCTCCCCCATTCACACTCACCTCGGCCCCAAACTAGCCTCTTTCCTGCACTGGTGTTCACCTGGTACCAGCCCATGTCTCTGAAGGCTGCCAGTGTGATGTCATCCAGCTGTGTGAGATGTACTGGGGCAAGAGTCGCCAGCATGAGGGAGCCCTGCAGCACTCTTGCTTCCCAGTGTGAGGAGGGTAAGCCAGGGGCTGTTGCATCCTGTGAGGAAAGCATAGGCACGGTTAACAATGATCATACATTTTTAATATGGAATCTAATCTGGCTCAAATCACCTTTCGTTGATACAGGACCTGCTCCATTCCATATCTGAGGCCAAAATGAAATCACGTTTCTCCCCTTTCTGCCAAGTGTGTTCACGCTCACCTTGTTCTCCAGTGGGGCCCCCAGCCATTGCTCCTGAACCCCCAGGTGCTCTCCCATTTTCTGGATGATTGCTGGTGTGAAGATCCTGATCTGGCCCATCTCGTCTGTGTTGGTGATTCTTGCCCTTGAGGAGCAGTTCACACCAGCTGTTGGCCCACAGATAAACATGGTATTAATTATCAACAAGTTGATATATCACTAAACAAAATGGAGCCCAGCACTTTAACCAAAGAGCAAAGGGAAGACCAATACCAATAAAGTATATACCATGTCTGTGTAAAGTTTTTATGGGTGCTTTATTGGGCTCTGCCTAGTATGTAGGTAGAATATAAATAAAACTAGGACAGCCGCATAAGGAGGATTGGTTACAAACTTAAATCAATTATTCATTCTATAAAAGCATTTAAGGGCTAATATTCGCCAGCATTTATATTATCTGTGTCTGTGCTTGGGGTGGGGGGGAGGCAGAGCTGGAACTTCACCAGTAACAGTGATATTCTTTAAACGGATAAAGTTACTTTATCCAACAAACTGCACACCAGTTAGAATATTGATCTGTATGCAGTTGGCTTCCAGGTGATTGCACATATCCAGAAATTCAATGGGCACTCGCTAAAGTTAGAAGGGAAAAGATTCCGTACAAACGTAAGGAAGTTCTTCTTCACCCAGAGAGTGGTGAAGGTCTGGAACGCTCTCCCGGAGACTGTTATAGGGGAAAGCACCCTTCAGGGATTCAAAACAAGGTTGGATAAGTTCCTACTGGAACAGACCATACCCAAGTAAGACTAGACTCAAATAGGGCACTGGTCTTTGACCTAAGGGCCGCCGCTTGAACGGACTGCTGGAGACGATGGACCACTGGTCTGACCCAGCAGTGGCAAATCTTATGTTCTTATGCCAGAGATTGTATGTGGACAGCTATTGAATATTGAGTTAATTTAGCCCTGGCTTTAAGCCGTTAAAAAACTGCTGCCTGCTGCAAGTTAAGAACATAAGCAGTGCCTCCGCCGGGTCAGACCATAGGTCCATCCTGCCCAGCAGTCCGCTCCCGCGGCGGCCCAAACAGGTCACGACCTGTCCAAATCACCAGAAGGGGCCCCCATGCCACCTTGGTTTCCTATTGAGTCCTATCTTCCCATCAAAGTCCTAGCCCTCCGGTCTTGCACATGCACGACCTGGTCGGGTTTCTATACTTATTTTCTGGTTAGCTTTCTCAGTATCCCACGATCCCTTTATCCCTCAGGAATCCGTCCAGTCTCTGTTTGAATCCTTGTACCGTACTCTGCCCAATCACGTCCTCCGGTAGCGCATTCCAAGTGTCCACGACCCTTTGGGTGAAAAAAAACTTCCTTGCATTCGTTTTGAACCTATCTCCCTTCAGTTTCTCCGAATGCCCCCTCGTACCTGTTGTCCCCTTCAGCCTGAAGAATCTGTCCCTATCCACCCTCTCTATGCCCCTCATGATCTTGAAGGTCTCTATCATATCACCCCTGAGCCTCCTTTTTTCCAGAGAGAAGAGCCCCAGCCTATCCAACCTCTCGGCATATGGGCAGTGTTCCAGCCCTCTTACCAGTTTCGTTGCTCTCCTTTGGACTCTCTCGAGTACCGCCATGTCCTTCTTGAGGTACGGCGACCAATATTGAACGCAATATTCCAGATGCGGACGCACCATCGCTCGATACAGTGGCAAGATGACTTCCCTCGTCCTGGTTGTTATGCCCCTTTTTATGATGCCCAGCATCCTGTTGGCTTTTTTTGAGGCCGCTGCGCACTGTGCAGATGGCTTCAGTGATGCATCCACCAGCACTCCCAAGTCTCTCTCAAGACTGCTTTCTCCCAACAATGCCCCCCCCAATTTGTAGTTGAACAACGGGTTTTTTTTCCCTATATGCATGACCTTGCATTTTTCCACGTTAAAGCGCATTTGCCATTTGTTCGCCCAGTCTTCCAGCTTGTCTAGGTCCCTTTGCAGGTCCTCAAACTCCTCCCTGGAGCTAACTCTGCCGCACAGTTTGGTATCGTCTGCAAATTTTATAACCTCACACTTTGCCTCCTTTTCCAGGTCATTGATAAATATGTTGAAGAGTAACGGCCCCAGCACCGATCCCTGCGGCACACCGCTCGTGTAATTAAATTTGGAGGGGTTTATAGACACAAAAGAGAGAAATAGGGGAGCTCATAAGAATTGCCGCTGCTAGGTCAGACCAGTGTTCCGCTCCAGCGGTGGCCCTTAGGTCAAAGACCAGTGCACTAACTAAGTCTAGCCTTAACTGTGTACGTTCTGGTTCAGCAGGAACTTATCTAACTTTGTCTTGAATCCCTGGAGGGTGTTTTCCTCTATAACAGCCTCTGGAAGAGCGTTTCAAATTTCTACCACTCTTTGGGTGAAGAAGAACTTCCTTACGTTTGTACGGAATCTATCCCCCTTTTAACTTTAGAGAGTGCCCTTGGAGAGTTCACCTTGGAGAGGGTGAACAACCTGTCTTTATCTACTAGGTCTATTTCCTTCGTTATCTTGACTGTTTCGATCATGTCCCCTCACAGTCTCCATTGTAATATCAAAACGCTTGACCCTAAACTAAATTGCTTGTAAAGATAATCTAATAAGGATGCAAGAACTGTTTCGGTACTGAAACCAGCACGAAAACCAGACTGATAATCATGAAGAATATTGAATTTATCCAAATAATTTACCAGATCCACATTGACCAAACCCTCTACAAGTTTTACAAACAATGGAATACTAGCTACAGGCCTATAATTGGTCTCACAAGTAATAGGTTCTTTTGGTTTTTTTTACAATGGGAGTGATAACAATATGACCTAGGTCTTCCGGAAATAAACCCTCTTTAAATAAGAACGTAATTCATCTGAATAATTCAGTTTTGAACTTGAAGGATGCATTTCTAAATAAGTTTGGAGGACAAATATCAAGCCTACAATTTGATTTTGTATACTTTCTAAATAGTTCACAAAAAAAGTAACCAATTTGGAGAATTGAAATTAGACCAATTCATATCTACTCTCAATCCATCCATCGGTTGCATTAACTCACCTACATCCGTATTCGTTACTGAGTCAAAATCGGATCTTAACTGAATGATTTTACATTTAAAGAAATCAGCCAGGCAATCTGCTGTTGGTATACAATCCATATTTGAATATTTTTTTGGTTTCAGTATCAAATAAGCTGTTAACTAATTGAAATAATTTTTTACTATTAATATAGTTCCAATTTTTTGTGTGTAATATTTGCTTAGTTTTTCTGTAATTAAGATTTTATACTCGTTCAGATTTTGTCTCCAGGTAACCTTATCCTCCTGTTTGCCCGATTTTAGCCACAATTTTTCCATTTTCCGTAATTTTTTCTTAAACAATAATAATTCCACATCATATCATTTATTTGTAGATCTTATTCTTTTAGAATAGGTTTTCAAAGGTGCAATAGTGTCTAAAGTCTGATTCCTAAAAGTATTCCACTCGGTTAAAAAATTATAATCAAAATCTAACCCAGCCTTTAATTCATAATATGCCCAAAACTCCACTGGGTTGACAATTCCTCTACTAACAATTGTGATTCTCTTATCAGAATTATCAACGCATTGACTTCTAGTTAAATTTTTCTACCATTTAATGTGTAAATCACACAAACGATGATCGGACCAGATAAAATCGGACCAGCTAGATTCAAGCAGATCTATTTGCAGTGAAATACTGTCAATGGAGGAAAAAGTAACCAAATCAATGTGATGACTTTTTTGATGTGTTTTTTCCGGATTGGGTATGAAAAAAAGAAAACAAATCTTTAACCTCTACCTCAGCATGGCCTTAAAAAGAAAGCAGCAGTGGCATCAGGTCCGCAGGGATCCTCCTTTTAACTCCCGCAGACCTCATGGATACCACGCCCCCCCCTAAGATGGAGCAGATGTTTAAGGGCGTGCAGTTAAGAACCGCGTGGATCATGGGCTCCATGAGGTCCGTGCTTTACTCAGTCTCTCTGGGACATGAGCTCCCCATGGAGGAAGCAAATGTGCAGAGGTGCTAGGTGTTTTACCGCTTTTCTTGCATGGACTTTGTAGTTCAGCTTTTGAAGGAAAAATGTGTTACAAGAGCATTGTTTTGAAGATGGTGAAATTGAGATGGGGTTGCCTGTCCTGAAAAGAACAGAGTCAGCTTGTCTCTAAAAAGCAGGCAGTGGTGATGCAGTGTTGAGGCCTTGAAGCCCAGCACTCACCGCTGGGTGCATGGGAACAGTCTTTCCATTTACTGAAGAGGCCACGTGAGAACCCCAAGGTATGGAATACCTCGTGCAGTGATACCTGCAAAAAAGATGATAGGAGAGTCAAGAAGACGTGATAAATGGGTATTACAGCAGCCATTATCCATTAGGTACACCAGTATGCCTTATTTTGAATGGTGGTAACAACTGTTGTATCAATTCATGTATCCATTTGAGGAGTACTGGTCCTACCACTCCAGTTGCAAGTTCACAAGCCAGGAGTTACGATACCATTTTGTGGTTACTCTGGGTAGTGTAGCTAATTAGGCCCATCTCTGAGGCTCTCTTGCTTTCTTTGATGGTTTTCCAGTGGTATGGAGTGAAGTCTTCTTCTGGTGGTTCTCGTGGGTATTACAGATGTACACACCCATTGGCACCCCAGTTTGAGAATGGCACAGGGACAAAATTTGTCCCCATTCTCGCCCCATCCATGCGAACTGTGTCCTCATGCCCACGGACTCTGTCCTCATTTGCACAAGCCTCAAACACATTTTATATTTAAATCTTTTTATTAAAGTATAAAAAGGGACAATATTCTGTACAACTGTTTATACTTAAATAACAGACCTTCCATTATGATCTGATTTTGGTACAACCTTCTCAAAGATTCAGCTGCTTATGTTTTTACATCAGCTGAGAAGATAATTGGATAATTTAGAAAACCTAAACTGTAGTGCACAGGTGTCAAACTCAAGGCCCGCAGGCCGAATCTGGCCCACTTGGTTGTTTTATGCAGCCCACAGTGCGATCGATGCAGCGTTTTCATTGCCGCCCCCAGAGTTATCCTCTGTCCGGCTCTCTCTTCCTCACTGCCGCAGTGCACAAAGCCGCAGGCGGTGGCTCATATGCGTGTCCACCTGAACCGGAAGCCTTCTTTCTGATGTCGCAACGTCAGTGGGAAGACTTCCGGATGAGGCGCGGGCCGCATGAGGAACCGCTGCATGCGGCTTTGTGCACACTGTAGCAGTGAGGAAGAGGGAGCCGGCCAGAAGATAACACCAGGGGCGGCAATGAAAATGCGCATTGCTCAGTGGGCAGCATAAAACGGCCAGGCGGGGAGCAGGCCAGAAAGTAAGACACCCGCCAGAGGGAGGCACCTAATGGAGATAACAGCATGGAGGGAAGGTGACAACAAAGGTAGGGGGGAATGATTTTTTTTAAATTTAGTGATTGAATTGTGTCAATTTTGAGAAATGACATCTGTTGTCTATATTTTGCACTGTTCAGGAAGAAATGCATTTGTTTCTATTTCTCTGGGGGTTGTACTGCATGCAGAGTCTTGAATATTAGGATTTTGTTTGAATATATTAGTACTTTTAGTTTTTGGTCCAGTATTTGCATAGGGATTATCTGTGTTCTGGTAGGAATGAATGTTGAGAAGCATACTGTGTGCTTTGTCTAGTTTAATGTTGTGGTTAACCATTATGTGTTGTTAATAAGATTATATTCTGTGTATATATGAAAAATGAATGGAAAAATTGTGTTACAATTAGTACTATTATGGGGGCGGGGTCTGGGGCAAAGATGGGCAGGGTCTGGCCCGCGACTTAATCTGTGTTTTGAATTTCGGCCCCTTAATGTGATTGAGTTTGACACCCTTGGTGTAGTGGATGAACAGGAAAATGTTCCTTGATGCCAGCAATGATGAATGAATCTGTTGTAGTAACAGTAAGAAGCTTAAGCAGCTGGGCACATGATGGAAGGATGTTGCAGATGATAAGAGTCTGATCAGCAGACAAGCCTCTTCTTGCCACATCAAAGGCAGACAAGACACAAATGATGTCATTTAACAGTAGTTCATTAAAATCCAAAAGCAGCTTCTGCAGTCTTTTAATCATTGAATTTAGTTGCCAATTGTTTAAGATATGCTAAGTTTTACATATTGATACTAGTCTCAAATATTAGAGAATGACACGAGGACAAAACTTGTCCCTGTCCCCGTGGGCTCTGTTCATGTCCACGCCCCTGCAGACTCTGTCTCCATCCCCACCCCATGGGCTCTGACCCTGTCTCCACGAGTACCTGTCCCCACGTCATTTTCTACCCCTCAACTCTTCTTGCCCTAGCTTGCAGTTGTTCAGCCACGTGTTGTTGATGTGTGTCTCCAACAGTCCAGTCAGAGAAGCCGCTCGTGCATTTTGCCAGGAAACTCACCTGCACTATGTCCTGGTGGTCCAAGGTATTACTGGCCAGGCGGGCATGGCAGAACACGATGGCTCCTGCCACAGGGCGATCTGTGGGATCCAGCTGGCAGTACGAGGCATAGGCAATAACTGAGGGCTGCAAGAGAGAGGGAGAGACAGATCGGAGCAGCAGATGTAGTAACAGGGAGTGGGTGGACCGCCCTGGATGCCGTCTTGGTGGGACCACTGGTGCTGGCTCCGCCCCACGCCCCACGCCACACTCACACCCTCCAATTTAAAGGCCAACATAAGAGCTCCTCTCTTACCTCCTGATTGCACTTCTCCGTATTTGCCACCTTCAGATAGAGGAGAAAGTCTGCATCAGGCACCCCTGCCCCATCGTGCTTCACAACTTCCCGTGGAACGGATCCGTGTTCTGGCCAAATGGAAAGCCCAGCCAGATGATCATCGGGGATCTGCAAAAGAAGAGCAAGATCTGCTAGGCTGGAGAGCTCACGGGCTTGCAAATGAAACGGTGTAAACATTCCATGTGCCATTTAAAATGTCAAAATATTATAGTCCCACACAGGGAAAATAGTCACTGGAGAAAGGACCTCAGTGTCTCTCAGGATACCACAGCTTGAGTATCCATAAGACTTAACCTGCCTTCGAACTATTCAATTTGAAGGCAGGAGGCACATCCTCGGTCGTAAAAACTCCACCATACAGAAACTGGCTACTATTCAAATTATCTATAGATAATATAAAATCGGATGTATTTGTGTGTGTGTGTGTGTGTATGTATGTTCCAGCATAACTCTGAAACGCATGGACAAATTTCAACCAAACTTGGTATAAATATCACGTACTATCTGGGAAAAAATACTGTGGGGGTGGGAAGGAGGTGATGTAAAAATGATAAAAAATGACAGATATTAGTGTCTAACCCATAGTTTTCAGGCTCGCTGAGATGAATACTGACACTCCCGATGCCCTTTAAATCCAGATTCAGCCCCATAGAGAGGGACATTCTTGTGGGAAGGGGGAGACATGTAAAAATAATCGAAAACGACAGATATTAGTATATAATCCATAGTTTTGGGGCTCACTGAGATGAATACTGACATTCCCGATGCCTTTTAAGTTCAAGGTCAGCCCCAAAAACAGGGCCATTCTTGCTGCTAAAAATGAAGATGTCCACAAAATAAGCAATCAAATACTTCCCGTTTTACCAGGCGTAATCACTGAATACAAGTCTATTGATGCTGGAAGATTGGGATAAATATCTGGGCAACGCCGGGTAATCAGCTAGTTAATAATAAGACAAAATATTCATAATAAGCCAGAGTCACTTATCTGTAGTCAAAAAAAGTTCCCTTGTCATCCAGTACTTTTTGGAAAAATCAAAGGCTGGTGCAGCTTATCACGGTTGATCCCTCTTTACAGCTTTTGGATTCCCCAAAATTACATAGTCCCCAATCTCCCCATATTAAGAAATGAAGAATACCGTAACTTCTAGGCAAGTCTCGCTGTGGTAATTGGGGTTCAGGTAGCCGCACCTGTAAGAGAGAGACAAATCTTAAGATATTGACCTTGCTGCAGACATTTTATTTACTGTATTTTGATTTCTAACCCATCCTCCCCGAAGCTCAGAACAGGTTACATAAGAACATTCACAATGCAGACATATTACAAAAGTGCAGACATTTTACAGAGATGAAGGTCATGACTGGTCAAGGGGTAGTGGGTACATAGGGGGAAAAGTGTTGAAAATTCACAGAGACTAAGGGGCTCAGAGGAAGGAAGAGAAAGGGAGAGGCAGTCTGTCAAGAGTCTGTTTAGCTGCTCTTCGGAACGTCTTTAGTGAGTTATGAGATCTTATCTGATCAGGCAACTGGTTCCAGAGCTGAGGGATGAAATGACTGTATGAGCGTTTCCGGGCCATTTCCATGTGGAGAGATTTTCCTTGTGGGATGCACAGTCATCTTTCCGCGGCTTAGCGGAGGGAGCGATTGGAGGTGTACTGTTGTAGTTTGGAATCTTGACACAATCCTAGACGAAGAAAAACTGTGTGATCCACACCAACACGGGTTCACCCAGGATAGATCCTGCCAATCTAATCTGATTAGCTTTTTTGACTGGGTTACTAGACAACTGGACGCCGGAGAGTCACTGGACGTGGTATATTTGGACTTCAGTAAAGCATTTGATAGCGTCCCTCATCGAAGATTACTGAACAAGCTGAAATCGATAGGATTAGGAGACACTCTAACTACTTGGGTTGGAGATTGGTTGAGCGGTAGACTTCAGAAGCTGGTGGTGAACGATACCCCATCCGAAGCATCGGACGTGATCAGTGGAGTGCCGCATGGCTCGGTCCTGGGCCCAATTCTATTTAACTTATTCATAAGAGATATGACGCAAGGACTTAGAGGAAGGGTATCACTGTTCGCCGCCGACGCCAAACTTTGCAACATAGTAGGCAAAAGTTTATTACCTGATAATATGATACACGACCTACTGTTGCTGGAACAATGGTCAACTACTTGGCAGCTAGGCTTCAATGCTAAAAAATGCAAGATAATGCACCTGGGTAAGAGAAACCCGCGTAGAACTTATGTACTAAATGGTGAGACCTTGGTTGGGACCACAGCGGAATGCGACCTAGGGGTGATCATTAGTGAGGACATGAAGGTTGCCAATCAAGTGGAGAAGACTTCCTCCAGGGCAAGACAAATGATGGGGTGTATCCGCAGAGGTTTCGTCAGCAGGAGACCTGAAGTTATGATGCCGTTGTACAGAGCCATGGTGAGGCCTCACTTGGAGTACTGTATTTAGTTTTGGAGACCACACTACCGAAAGGACGTGCTGAGGATCGAGTTGGTTCAGCGAACAGCCACCAGGATGGTCTTGGGGCTCAAGGATCTCACGTATGAAGAAAGATTTAAAAAATTGCGGCTGTACTCACTTGAGGAAAGAAGAGAACGGGGAGATATGATTGAAACATATAAGTACATCACGGGACGCATTGAGTCAGAAGATGATATCTTCTGGTTCATGGGACCCTCGACCACCAGAGGGCATCCGCTGAAAATCAGGGGAGGGAAGTTTCATGGCGACTCCAGGAAGTACTTCTTCACCGAAAGAGTAGTGGATCATTGGAACAGACTCCCAATCCAGGTGATAAAGGCCAGCAGCGTGACAGATTTTAAGAGAAAATGGGATACTCATGTGGGATCTTTAAGGGAGTAAATTCAGGGGAGGGGATACTTGGAATGGGCAGACTTGGTGGGCTATAGCCCTTTTCTGCTGCTTTTTTCTATGTTTCTATCTGGTGACTTTAGGTGGGTTTTTGTGACTTAGACCAGTGGTTCTCAATCCTGTCCTGGAGGACCACTAGGCCAATCGGGTTTTCAAGCTAGTCCTAATGAATATGCATGAGAGAGATTTGCATATAATGGAGGTGACAGGCATGCAAATCTGCTCCATGCATATTTATTAGGGCTATCTTGAAAACCCGATTGGCCTGGTGATCCTCCAGGACAGGGTTGGAGACCAGTGACTTAGACAATGTCCAAGTTCCGTTGATTGTGAGCTGTATAACTTTCGGTTATACATGAACGATTAAGTCTAAGCCGGCCCATGTCCCACCCAACTCCTGCCCTCGACGCTCCTCCTCAAACGCCCCGTTTAGCTTTGGTCGTTCAGCGGCACTATGAAGGCCTAGGTCGTTTAAAAATATGTCCAAAACCCGTTTTTATTATCAGCACTTGGACGTATTTGGGAAATGTTCGTCCAAGTGCCGACTTAGGCCGGTTTTTGGACGTTTTTCCTCTTTCGATTATAAGCCCCATAGCGCACCTTTGTAAAAGAGGGCCTATGTCTGTGCTGTTGTCACCCGCATAGATGTTTGCTATGAGGGCTAGAAATGTTAAAAAAAACCCCAAACAAACTGAAAACTCCAAAGCTAAAAGCAGCTTTCACAGGACTGGACTCTGTCACACAAGCTCCCCCAAAAGGGTTGATCCTCTTGGGCAAACCTCATCTAACCAGGAGAAGAGAAATGGGGCAAAGCCCTGCTTCCTAGAGCCACTGTATGGTAGGGGCAAAGTCAATGACATCATCTTTCTTCTCTCCCTATACTCCAGTAGTTGTTGCATGTTTTTAGTGAATACAGATGAACCGGAAAAAAAATTTTTTTGTGGGTTTTCTTTTTTTTGCTTGCTGATAATAGTGTGTACCCTTTTGGAAAAGATGTGCTTTCTTTTCCCAATAGCCTGTGCATGCACAGTGGTTCAAATGGATGCACTATCGGGAAGTTAAAAGGGGATAGATTCCATACAAACGTAAGGAAGTTCTTCTTCACCCAGTGGTGGAAAACTGGAATGCTCTTCCGGAGGCTGTTATAGGGGAAAACACCCTCCAGGAATTCAAGACAAAGATAGACAAGTTCCTGCTGAACTGGAACGCATACAGGTGAGGCTGGTCTCAGTTAGGGTGCTGGTCTTTGACCTAAGGGCCACCGCGTGAGCGAACTTCTGGGCACGATGGACCACTGGTCTGACCCAGCAGCGGCAATTTGTTTGTTCTTAAGAATGTACACTCTTTTAAAAGTACGCAGACTCGGTGACTTTCTTTTCTGACTTTCAAGAAATTCCTGCAAACGACTTGATACCGCTAGCTCCTTCCCACTTCCCAATACCTTCCTGATTCCCCAAAGCAACCTCACCTACTCTTTATCTCCTCTAGAAATTACCAGATATCGTCTTGTAATACATTTTTTGTAATTCGTTTGTAATCTGCCGTGAACCGCAAGGCAATGGTGGAATAGGAATCTCTAATGTAATGTAAAATGGCCAAACACACACACACACAAAGAACCAATGAAATAAACTTTTCTGGAAATGACACAAAACAAACATTGTATGGCTGCTCAGTGGTGTAGTAAGGGGGAACAGACACCGGCATCTCTCTGCCTCCCCCCCCTCCAAAGCCATGCTGGCGCCTTCCCTACCCCACCCACAGTATCTGTTTAAAATCTTTGAGAGCGCGAGCAACTATTCTAGCCTGCTGCTTGTGCTGGCTCCCTCTGAAATCACTTCCGGGTCATGGGGCCAGGAAGTGATGTCAGAGGGATAGCCAACGCCAACACGAGCAGCAGGCCACAGAAGCTGCTCATTCTGGGAAAGATTTAAAGAGATACGGAGGTGGAAAGGGGTGGCGTAGGGGCACTGATGGAACAGAAGTTGGCGCAGAAGCCACGGTGGGGGGGGGGGGCAAAGGGAGTTGCCACCACCCCGGGCTTCTCCTACCCTTGCTACTCATCCTTACTAGATAGCATCAGCCATAACTATGCACCTGGTGGCAGGAGAAAATCTGAGCAGTGCTATGTAGAAAAAAAGTTGCCCCTAAATGAGCCATGGGATTGGAAGCTAGCCCCCATGAATGTGTCACACGATTCGAATCCTGGCTGGAAGGATGAAGCAGATAGAACTGACCTGTTGTGGTTCTCAGCAGTAGCGTTCCTCCAGACCGAGCGACAGTATTTCTTTATGTCCCGGGTTAGGCGCAGACGCCCAGGCACGGGATTCACTGAAACAGAGAGAGGATGAAATTTGTTCTTTGAAAATATGGAGTCATGTGATCTGCATCAGATGTGTCTAAAGAGCACTAAGTAACTCTGTCCTTCAACATTTGGACGTATCCCCTCTCCAACAACGTCACTGCATGGGCCTCTTACCTTGCAAATCGCCTTGAAGCTGTGACGTAAGTGTGATTCAGAAATTCTGATTAGGTTAGATGGCCCGGTAGAGGCACTCCTTTAGAGCTTGCGATTTGGGCAGATTTAGATTCATTTGCAATGTAGCTGGAAAAGGGGATTAAATATTGTTGCTTCATATACCACCAATAACATCCTAAGCGGTTTAGATTAAAATAATAAAAATTATATACAGTACTTACAAGGGAGGGTAATACAGACTTATTTATTTATATTTAAAGGATAAAAGGGGAGATTTCACATGAGACATTAGTAGAACCGCGAGGGTTACATTGTTTCAAAAAGAAGAGGATAGGGAAAGGACCAAATAAGCCTGAGCTAACACCAGTGGTTCCCAGGATATCCCTAATGAATATGCATGAGAGAGATTTGCATACCTGTCACTTCCATTATGTGCAAATCTCTCTCATGCATATTCATTAGGGATATCTTGAAAACCCGACTGGCTGGGGGTCCCCCAGGACAGGATTGGGAACCACTAAGCTAAGCTAAAGACATAATCTCAGGCTCATTCCATTGCCCCCCCCCATCCCCCTGTTTTGACAACAGCTACGAAATGTGGATCAGGGTGCAAGCGTTCCAGTTTCCCACAGAATTGTGGGAAACTAGGGGACCAATAGCAGGAGGGCTGAGATGGGAGTTGGGCTGGGGCTGGGGAGCTAACCACCATCTTCCTTTCCTGTAGGTGGATTTTGCCATTCTTTTGTGCTGAGGAAACGAAAAGCAGTGCTTCATATTATATCCACCACCTCCTACTGCCAAGCCCAGACTTGAGGACTGCATTGTGTTGAGGTGTCCAAATTCTGATAGATACAAATACATTTGTACAGGATCTCAATGTGATTTTAAGCTCCAAGTCGGGGCCTGGGCCTGGCAGTGAGAGGAGAGAGATGTGACCCAAAGCATCACCACTTCTCTAGGGAAAAGGGGAAGAAAGATGAGAATGAAGGGTGAGGGAGATGACTACAGATGAATAAAACAAGGATGTGAGGGGTCTGCGAATGAGGGGGAGAGAGGTCTCCGTGCACGGAAAGAGGATTGTGAAAAGTTTTCTGGCAGAAGAGAGAGGGTGGGATGGATAAGAGACCGAGGCCTCACTCTAAAATCCTGTTCTAAAAAGTTCACATGGAAATAGGTTCATGGAAATCCCAACAGATCAGTTGTTGGAGAAAGCGAATGACACGCGCATGATAGTCCGCAGCTAGAGGCATAAATGTAGGCATGCGCGCAGGGAAAGCTACATCGTAGGCACATATGAACATCGATCAGGCTTGCCTTATTGAAGTGTATCAATGGCGGACATCATTAGCGCACATCGAGAGGATGGAGAACTACCAGGAAACCATGCAAATGTGGAAAAAAAACACAAGAAGCTCGTATTTGCTTATTTTTTTTCTACACGGCTTCTGCGGGACACAGCTTACGTTTCCCCCTTATTGGTTATCAGTTGAGAGGTGAATTAAGCTTAAATCAGCTTGCATAGTTCATCATATACAGTACTCCTCTGATATTGATGAGGGTTCTATTTCAGGAAACCTCGTGAATATCAAAAAACCGTGCATACGTTTTTTTTTGCCTGGGGAGGCAGGAGAGGGCGGCTGGAGCGCTGGCGAGTGAAGGAAATCACTCGTGGTATGCTCCGACCGCCTTTTCCTGTACTAAAGTCAGGCCACACCAATCAGGAGATGCTTTGACACGCAGCTCCTGATTGGTGTAGCTCGACTTTAGTACAGGAAGAGGCGGTAGGAGAATACCGCGAATATGTGAAACTGCGAATTCATGGGGGAACACTGTAATACAGACTAACTCTTCAGATCATCTGATTTTGCTTTCTTCTCGTTTGCCTCATTCTTCCACCAGATTCTGTGGTACTTTATTACTACATTTTCCACAGATTAGATTATAAACAGCAAGAAACAACAACAAAGGTGCCCAATTGGTGCTCAGCCTCTTTTCATTATACTTGACTCGACACGATCGTGTTTCGGCTCAAGAGGGCCTGCCTCAGGAGTCTTGTCGAGTCAAGTATAATGAAAAGAGGCTGAGCACCAATTGGGCACCTTTGTTGTTCTTTCTTGCTGTTCACTGGTGTGAAGGCAGATTCTCCTGTTTGGTTTCTGTACGATTATAAACAGCAGCTCAGTTCCTCTTTTACTTATGCTGCCATTACAATTTGGGATAATCTACCTGTTTACATTAACATAACATAAAAATCAACTTATAGACCTCATAACCGTGAAGATCTATGCGGTTTACAAAAATTTAATCTAGATCACAATAAGAATCTAAGGAATTTAGTTACCCAAAAATCTAGTGAACAAATAAGTCTTCAATTGTCTTCTAAAGTCTGGATAAGACGTCGTAGATAGAAAACAATAATTGTTTAAAGTCTTTATCCCAGAGGGTGGCCTGATAAGACAATGTGCGTTCATGATATTTTTAAAACCTACATCCCTTCGCTGAAGGGTAAACATACAGAGCACGTGCATGACCGGTTATGACGTACAACCAAGTTTGAAAAGAATTCAGGCCTCTTTAGGTAGCCAGTGTAATTTATGGTAAAAGGGGGACCCATGATCATGTTTTTTCAAAAACCAAAACTCAATCTCACCGCTGTGTTTTGTATGAGTCGTAATCGAGAGATGTTCCTTTTTACTCCTGCGAGATAAACTAAGGGCCTCTAAGTTCTATCAAGCTAGCAGTTTTTAGCGCAGAGAGCCGCGCTGAATGGCCCATGCTGCTTAGTAAAAGAGGGCCTATGGTTTTTTAATTTCCTTTCTGAAAGTTCTGCAATCTGACACTGCAAATAGAATTCTAATAATATCAGGGACCAGGTTTGCAAAAGACCCTCAAGCATTCCCTTTTGTTTAAATCCTTAATTGCAGGGTAAGTAAATGGGTTCTGGGCTCGTATTGACCTGGACTTGTACCTCTGGACGAAACGTTCATTCAAGTAGGTTGGAGCAAAGCCATTCAGAGCTTTAAAAAGCAGGAGCAGAATTTAAATACAATCTGCTCTAAGTAGGCGGAGGATATGTGATCATTTTTGCTGAGAGAGAAGATCAGTGTAAATGCCGTGTTTTGTATGGTCTATAATTTTATCATTATAGCGAGACAAGGTAGATATAAGATGTTGCAATAATCCAAAAGTCCCAGATGCTAAACCGGTTAGATCTTGTTTAGCGTCGATTGTTAAAGGTAAACGTAGAGTATCGGAGCTTGAGTGAGAGATAAGGCAGAAGATGAAAAGATATTGCAGCATCGAGGGAGCGAGAGAGAAAATAATTAGTGGAGGCGTCCAAGAGGGCAAAAACGAGAGTAAGAGAAAGTGAAAGAAAATAGAAGGAGACAAGTGAAATGTAGAGTGAGAAAAGATAAAAGGAATGGAAACAATAACAAAAAAAAAGGCTGGGAAATTATTTTCATAGTAACCCAGTAGATGATGGCAGATAAAGACCTGCCCAGTCCAACAAGATAAGCTCATTGCATATAATATGATGCTTTATAAATAATCAAACTGTACAACTTTTGCCAGGTACTTGTGACCTGGATTGGCCACTGCTGGAAAGAGGATGCTGGGCTAGATATATTCTTATGAAAGTAGACCCTGTAAGACTAAATTCCTATGTGGACAAATATGTTTTGGAAATCAGGCCACAGTGCTTGAATGTGTCATCTTTGATTTTGCACTATATATATTTCCTTTCCGGGCATTTAACGATTAGGGTCCTCAAAATAAAGATACCGCAATTCAGGTATCTTCCTGAACAAACACCCCTTAGTACAGCTTCGATCCTCACTTTGTGTGGTGATGCGTCAAAAGTGCGCCAGACTTTGGTGCGCTGACAATCCTGCGGTGACATTTGCATGCAGGAAATATGCGCACTGCCACTTCTACCGTTTTTAAGCCTTTCCGTTAGCGCTGTGAGGAGGGGTGGGGGGGAACCCCCACTACTTTTACAAGTCCTTGCGTTCCTGTGTGTGTGGGGGGGTGTTGGAGCGAAACCCCCCCCACTACACTGAAAACCCCATAACAGCAAAAATGGAAAGGAAAATGGGAGTGCAAGAACTTGTAAATATAGTGGGGGGCTTCCCCACCCACCTCCTCACAGCGCTAACAGAAAGGCTTATAAGCGGTGGAAGCTGCGGCATGCATATGTCCTGCATGCAAGTGTCACTGCGGGATTGTCGGCGTGCCAAAGTCTGGCACACTTTTGATGGTGTACCCTCTGTGTTCAATAACTTTTCATTACACAGAGCTTTATGTGTTCTATCATCACCGGATCATATCTTAATTTTCATTAAGTTGAACATCTTTGATGCTGGACATATACAGTGTTCCCCCGCTGATTCGCGGTCTCAGTTATTCGCGGTATTTTCTGGCTGCCTCTTCCGGTCAGAAAATACAGGGAATGAGTCCGCGAATCAGCTTTCTGCACAGCCGATTTCTCCTCCCAGCTCCCGCTCCTGCCTTTTTACAGACTCAAAACCGCATTTGCGGTTTTTCAAAATTTGCGGTTGTTCCTGGAACGGAACCCCCGTGAATTTCAGGGAGAACTGTACTAGACATCCACACTTCATGAAATGACGCAGGTAACTTCACAATGTATCTGGTCACGGAAGGTACAAAACCAAAATTTGCTTGGAACCTATCCATCAAATTTGGCATCTAAAATGGCACTAACTTCCAGAACTTAAATAGCAAGAACCCTACCCAAGAGAAGCAAACGCTACACTTTCCCCTCTGTATTCGCGGGGGTTAGGGGCAGAGCCGGCCCACAAATATGGAAACACCGCAAATAATATTCGGGCTGGTTCTGCCCTTATTCCCCGCTTCCTCTGGCTATTTTTAGCCCAGTGAGCCCCCCCTTAAGCCTTACCTGGTGGTCTAGTGGGTTTTCAGGGCAGGAGCGATCTTCCCACGCTCCTGCCCCATGCAGATCGCTCACAGGAAATGGCTGCCTTGAGCTCCCGTTGTCTCTCGAGCCATTTCCTGTGAGTGATCCGCATGGGGCAGGAGTGTGGGAAGATCGCTCCTGCCCTGAAAACCCACTAGACCACCAGGTAAGGCTTAAGGGAGGGGGGCTTACAGGGCTTAAAATAGCCCAAAAAATGAGTCATTTTTTTCCATTTAAAACCGCGAATAAGCAAATCCGTAGCTACGGAATTTGTGAATATGGAGGGGGAAGTGTATACCAATGCCTTGCACCCTGGGCTCCATTTTGCTAAAGGCATGGCACCCCTCCTCCTCCTCTCTGCCCTACCCCTCCTCTCCTTGCTGCACATGCGTGCCCCTTGCCTTCCCCCCTACCTTTTTTACTTCCCTGGCATCGGCGTTCTCTCTGATGTCAGGTGGGAATGTTTCCATTTTTGTTTTTGTGCTGTTGCACTGAATATCGAATCTGGATTTATGTAGTTCTCGAGTCCTAGCGATTTGATGAATTGCGGATCTAAAAAGAAATCGGTTTTGTGCTAGTCCAGAAAGGTCCTCCAGCGTCCTCCCCATGGTTGTTTTCAACGTGTCCAGCCATCTGGCTGCAGGTCGCCCTCTTCGGTTCATAGCGCGCAAGACGAATGCACACGGTCAGATGCATGCAAGTCTTTATAGCGCTGAGTTGTCTTTGCGCATTTGTCTTGCGTGCATTTGTCTTGCCACCGCTCTCTTCGCCTGGTTCCTTCAATCTTCCCAAACATATTGTCCTTCTCCAATGATCTCGCTCTTCTGATGGTGTGACCAAAATAAGACAGTTGTAACTTCATCATTTGGGATTCAAGTGACATAGCAGGAGTAATCTAAGGAAATACTTTTTGACAGAAAGGGTGGTAGATGCGTGGAACAATCTCCCGGAAGAGGTGGTGGAGACAGAGACTGCATTTGAATTCAAAAGAGCCTGGGATAGGCAAGTGGGATCTCTCAGAGAGAGGAAGAGATAATGGTTACTGCGGATGGCCATTTGGCCTTTATCTGCCATCATGTTTCTACGTTTCCATGATGTCTTCCAGACTCGATTTGTTAGTTCTTCTGGCGGTCCACACACACCTAAAATCCTTCTCCAGCACCAAAGCTCAAATGAGTCAATCTTCTTTCTGTCTTGTTTCCACAGTGTCCAGCTTTCGCATCCGTAAATGACCACTGGGAAAGTGAGTGCGTGGACAAGTCGGATCTTTGTTTGGAGCGTTACCTCCTTGCCTTTGAATACTTTGTCGAGAGCCTTCATTGAAGAGCGACCACTGCTATTTCTAATTTCAGGTCCCTTAGACATTGTGGTGAGACATTCTGGGAATGTAGAGCTTTTTTGGTTCTAGAGCTGAGTGTAATATTTAATAGGATTGCTTTTTCCTAGCTAGGGTTGTTGCTTTGTAAGTCGCAATAGTTCGTACCATTTTGGCATGCCGGGTTCCCCCCCATTTTTTTCTTTTTTCCCCTTTCTGGTTTTTTTTTAATCATTTTTCATTACAATTCTTACAGAATAGCAAACAGGAATTGGAATTTATACAGACATTTATAATCAAATAATAAACATAATATTCAATCATTAACCCTTTAGCCCACATTAGAGGACGATCTCTCTTCTTTTAGGGGTCGTTTTACTAAGGCGCAATAACTGATTTAGCATGTGCTAACAATTAACGCACATTAAAAGCAAAGGCGTACATTAATCTTTAGCACGCGCTAAATCGGTTAGCGTGCTTAGTAAAAGCACCCCTTAGGGCTAGATTCATCAACCTGCCCAGTCGGGCCCGATCCGGGCAGGTTCGACAAATTCTGGAAGCTAAAATATGTAGATGGGGGCGATCGGAGGAACGCCCCCATCTGCGGCACGGATCACTGTTGTGTGATCCCCGCGCAAATGGTCTGCGCTTGCCTGGCTCTCCTGCTCTTCCCTTCCAGCCAATCTTGCGCTCAGACTCTCCTGCTCGCTGTCGCCTTCTCTGCAGTGCGAGCCCGCGGGTTCCCGCTTTAAACCCGTGGGCTCGCACTGCAGGGAAGGCAGCACGAGATCAGTCTGGGCAGCGAGAGGAATTTGGTTTCTCTGTTGTGATCTCTATTTTACAGGTTCCCTTTTCCTGGGCTTATAGGATTAGTCAGAAACCACTTCACAGGTCATGGACCTGATGGGCCACCGCGGGAGTGGACCGCTGGGCGCGATGGACCTCTGGTCTGACCCAGTGGAGGCAACTTCTTATGTTCTTAGCAGTTTCTTTTTGGACTTCCAGTTCAACTAGAACCAGAGCTGGGATCTAGTTCATTGGTTGCTGGCCATGCACTGTGGCATCTTTTATTCATGAACCTCTAGTCCGTCCCCGGCCCCAGGGCTTCTGCAGCCCCTGAAACAGTGAGATCGGTGGCGATGCTGGAGGGTAGGTGCTGGAGAGTAGGAAAAGAAGGTCTGAGACTGGTCCCCAGCAGTCGCTTCTGGAGCTGATCGGCCAGCCCAGTCGGATCGTGAAATGTGTGTTGTGAATTGCATCCCTGCCTCATTTGCATGCACGGATTTGAAGCGGATCGCTGGAGAGGTTAGTGAATGGGGCCAGAGGGAAATTTGATCGTAAAGGGGTCACAAACTGATTGGTACATGATCAGTTTGCTTTGTGAATCTAGCCCTTAGTTGGGAAATAAAATAGTAAGCTAATACTAAGAGTTCTTGATAGATCCTCACTAATCAAAAAAGGAATTAAAAATAACTCTCTACTATAAATTGGTGATAATTGTTTCATATACTCCTCAAAAAAACGCCAGATTAATAATTAACTATGATTCTTTCGAGACTTGATTACTGTAATGCCCTTTATCTTGAAATAACAAAGGTTAGATGTAAAGCGTTACAGGTTACACAGAACGCGGCAGCAAGATTGATACTGGGTTTGCCCAAATATGATCATATTTCCCCTCATCTCCAGAAACTCCATTGGCTTCTGGTCGCCTTCAGAATACAGCATAACATTTTAATGATTTGTCATCAATTTTTGTACGGAAATATCTGAGACGACCGTGAACCCAAGGTTGGTTGATACTGGCAAAAAGACTCTGCTGTGCAGGAGTTAAGTTTTGGAACTCTTTGGTAGGACAGATACGGAATTGTTGTGAGAGGAGTATATTTAGAAAATTACTCAAAACTTTGCTGATGATTTCTTTTAGTCAAACTCTCTTCTTAGGTAAACTTGATGAACTGTTTGCGATCCACAGTTATAATATTAATTTGTATCCATGACACGATATTAATGTTTATCTCTTTTAAGGTTTGTTTTTATGTCAAGCTTTGCTAGCATTTTTCAGCTATGAGTTTTAGGCCTTATTGTATGCATATTTCATGATGTTTTAAGATTATGTATGCATACTTTGTTAACTGTTTAGTTGTAAACAGTATAGAAATTTTTTAAATAAATAAAATAACTCCGTTGTTGCTCATGCAAATTTAAAAATTGTTCCAAGTGCATTACATCCCAAAATATTAATTCTTGAAACTTAATTATACATTTACATGGAAATTTTAAGTAGAAGGTAGCACCGAAGGTTAATAATCTAGGTTTCAACAATGAAAAAAGCCCTTCTTCTCAATTGTGTGGCTTTAGCCACATCTGGAAATATCAACATTGTGTCACCACAAAACTTTGCCACCGTATTCTTAAAATAAGTTCCCATAATAAGTCCTTTATTCATCTCATTATAGTATCTGCGGTTGGCAAACCCAGTATCTCTTTGAAATACTTCTATAACAATATCTCAGGTGTTAATAGACGAGTTACCGGGAAATTAATCAAACGCAGATTTCTAGAACGATGTCAATTTTCCATAGTTTCAGGTTTAGAATGGACAACATAAGAATCTTTGACTGTAGTAGAGGAAGAAACCTACAGAGTGGAAATATGTGATTCAGACACCATTATTCTTGGCACACCGACAATTGCGCCCTGTGAAATGCGCACACCAATCTGAATCTGCCATAAGTGGATATCTGGAAGGTCCTGATTTGCTCAGACACCTCAGGCCCCGTCCCTTGGGAGGGGCTTGAGGCAGTCTGAGCAAATCAGGGCCTTCCAGATATCCACATATGTAAAGGGTTCCCATAATCATAACCTAAACCTTACACTAACACTAGATACCAAGTGAATATTTTAAGTGTAATGAAAGGAGGGTTCCCCCACCCCCCTCAAAAAAGAGGGTTACTTCGTAACACTCAAAAACAAACACTGTGGATTGTGATCGGGGGCGCATTTGCCGGGTCACCTCCCATTCAGTGCGTGCAATTGTCGTGTGCGCATTTGACGGGTCAGATTTGAATCCACACCCTTCCTCTTTCTGCCACTTACCTGCCAACACTCCTGCGATGGTCTGGGTCACTTCCCGCAGTGCTGCTTCCAGGTGGTCTTTCTGCTGTGTGCTCAGCTCCACAGTCTGGGCTGGGGGGTACCAGGTTCTGATGCGGATGGGGAGGTGCTGGGGCTGGGAGAGGGCTCTCGGGGCCCTGCGTCCAAGTCTTTGTACATCTGGTGGACTGAAAGGGTGCAGGTGGACAACGTTAACTTCTCTCTGCACGGCATCATGGATGCAACTAGAGGCAGCCAGAGAAAAGGTCAGGAGACTGAGGAAAGTGTGGCTTGCATGTTTGGCTCTTGGCCTCACACTCAGCATCACTTCTTATGACCCGAACAGATCCTTGCCCCCTCACTGCTCTTTACAACCTGATGCTTGACTGCTGTATCCTACGATTCATTTTTTTTTTTCTGATCACTTCATAGTTACTCTTTGTCTCTCTTTGTCTCCTGCATGCGGGTTCCTGTGCTTCTCCACCGCTTGTATGTCACAGCAGATTCACATTCCTGCTTCACACAGGGGAGGGGGGGGGGGAAGGATTTTTCCTATCCTGTGCTTAGAAACTGAAATATTCCCTTTGTCTCTGTCCTTCTTTTTACATCAGTCCCAGCTCAGAGACTGAGTTTCTTCCCTTCCTTTCCTTTCTCTTTCTCCTTCCCTCCCTTCCTCTCTGTCTTGCCTTTGGGAATGTAGATCACTTTTCCCTGGAGTCTGTATGTTGCTTGGGACTGGACAAACAGGTTTCACGGATGGCCAGGAAGTTAATAATCAGGGAAGGGTTTGCGGTTGGGGAGGGGGGAGTGAAGCCCTCTCCTATTACAGTCTGGACACTTCTCCCTGCAGGGGGCAGCTTAACGCAAGGACTGGCTACAGTACACAGAGAAGATCCTTCCCCTTTCTTCCCAGCTGAGCACAGATTAATCTACCAAAGAGAGAGAGAGAGAGAGAGAGAGAGAGAGAGAGAGAGAGAGAGAGAGAGAGAGAGAGAGAGAGAGATACCCATGTGGGAGGGGAGATAGCCCTGTGTGTTTGTGAGACTGTGTATGCCAGACCAGACCACTGAGGCAAGCCACTCTGCAATTAGGCCCATCATGTGTAATACCCAAAGTTGATCACAAGGTGGCGCAGGAGATCCAAGTATCCCTGTTTCTTCCTTTTAACACAGAGATTTTACATTTCAGAGCTACTGAGTTACCCAGCTCCAGGAGGGAAACTATTTGGCCATCATCCCAAAGCAGTATAGGATTTGTAGTCCCTGATTGTGCCCATTGAAATCAATTCTGTAGGTCCCATAATGCAGGTAGTCAGAATCCAGGACTGGCTTGAAATCTCTCTCCTGGAACAGGGTAACTTGGAAGCTCTATTTGTTATATATGTATGTTGGTTTTGTCAGATGTTTACCATCAGGCACAAGGTGTCATCAAAGCTCACCTTTCATTGTTCCATAGTTGGAAAACATGTTCTGGCCATGGATATAGTTTTCTGTGGTGCCTGGAAAGAAAAAAACACCAAACTAACAACCCTTCCATAGTAAACCTGTACAAATGTAGAACCTTTAGTGCTAATGGACTCTCAACAGATTCTTGAAAGGGCAGATGTCTTTGCCTGAGCTCTGTGCTTTTTTCTTGTCTAATTTGTAAATTGTAAAGTGGGCAGATACAGAGAGAGCGCCCTACACAAGTCTTTCCCTCGTCCTCTGAGTGTCTCTTTGTTTCTGAGAGCACCCTGGCATTTTGTTTCTCCAGGGGGATCTTTGCTCTCTGCCATCAAAAGGCTGAAGTTCAGCTTCTGAAGGAGGAAAACAAGAGCGGCCAAGATAAGCAAGAGAGAGAGCGAGCCAGGAGGAAAGAGCAGATTTCAAGGTGGAGGGTGAGGAGGGCTAGAAAAATACCTGCTTCGTAACAACCCAGAAGGACAGAAACTTGAAAGACCTTCTCATGACTACAACCCAAACCCAAATCATCGAAGCCCCTCTTTCCACTCTTAAAAATGTCAATAATTCCAATTGATACAAGGGGGGTCAAACGAATATACATGATGTGAATACAGTGCGGACACCTGAAGAGAAATGCTTGAAGAAGGAGACTTTTTAAAATCAGGGATTATTGATGCATAACTGGAAATGTACATCCTAAGTTTCAAAGCATCGCTAAATATATCTGGACCAAAATGAAAAGAAGGGAGAGGAAGGAGGCAAAAGCCCTGTGTGTAGGTCATTTTCTTGAACCTTGAATGAGGCATTACTTTCTGGACTTGAGGTTACACTGTATAGTTCCCACTGCAATGGGGGAGGGGGTGGGGTGCAGATCATCAGGCCTAAGCGGTGCTAGGAAGATTGGGATTAGGAAAAGGATCTGGGTCATTCAGGGATGTGGAGGGGTGTGAGGCATGGCAGGGATTAACTCTCCATTTATACTCCCCACCCCTCTGCCTTGGAGAGAGGCACAGTCTGACCAATGCATGGCCTATATAGGTTTCCCACGGGCATGCAAGGACTCACTGAGGGTGGAAGTGCCCTGAAGACCATCCACTCTGGCCTCAGAGCATGACTATAGTGTGAGGTCAAGCGAAGATGCTTACCTGTAAAGGGAGTTCTCCGTGGACAGCAGGATAAGTCAGCCACACTTTGGTGACATCATCTAACGTTCCCAATTCGGAATTGCTCTCTCAGGTTCAGATGAGGCTTTTGGGAGCCTCATCTGAGCATGTGCAGGTTGCCCTGTATATACCAAGAGAGGGAACAGAAACCCCACATAAAATCAAACGAAAGGAAAGGAAAACAAGTGGGAAGTGGGATAGACCACGTCATCCTCAAGATACACAATCTTTATTTCTATGAACTCAAAATATAATACATATAAAGCCACATAAAATAAAGCCCTTATAAACGAAATGTCCTTATTGTGGAAGGATTCATATTTCCACTTTATTTCTTTTATTTTTAAAATTCTAAACAAACAACAAAGATTACCATACTGGTGCCAGTGTACACTTTTTCTTCTATGCAACCTCCAAACATCTCTGAACAAAACTCACCTTCCTTCCTAGAGGAAGAGATCTTCAGCTGGCAGGGCCGTGTTTCGGCCTCCAGGCGGAGGCCTGCCTCAGGGGTGTGGCTAGGGATTTAAAAGAAATACGCTTTACATGAGAAAAGGTCAAGACTGCTTAGATAAAATACAAAGCAGAATGAACTCAAAGGTATATAAATAATATAAAAAAGCATTAAGAGTAAGGAACATCAATAAATCAATAGTGTGAGGTCACCATGCAGTGTTTCAGTTGCCTTCTGATTGGCCGTTATTAGTATGATGCATTATTTCAGCTGCCTGTGAGTGGCTGGCCCATTAGCACACATATCAATGACGGAATCCCATAAAGCGGTGCATTCTGGGATGCCCTGTCTACCCACCTACGACCCTTTTTGTCAGGGGCAGACTATAGCCCTCGGTTCCCTCCTCCTCCCACTTTTTCAAGTGACAGACATCTCACCCTCCCTTTCTCCCACAGGGGAAGTTGTCCACATGAATCTCACACCCCTCATAAATGTTAATCCCCGTATGTTGTCAAATGCTGTGTTTGCCTTAATCATTTCAAGCACATTGCACCTCTAACACTCCTCTCTCCAGCTAAAAGGCCCAATCTGTTGTGTCCCCTCTTTAGACCCTCAAAGCAGGGAGATCCCAGCACACAGAACCTCCAGCCAGCGTTACTAATGCACTCTGACAGGGGATTAAAAGGAACATTCACAACCAAGAGGTAGGGTGACCTCAGCGCAAAATGCACCCCACCCCATCCTACCCCACAAACGTTTCTAGGCAGAAAGTTCCATTCCTAAATCAAGTCCACCTCAGCTACAGTGTAGAGTGTGGCGCAGAGGTTTAAGCTACTGCTCCTTGTGACCTTGGGAAAGTCACTTAATCCCCCCATTGACCCAGGTACATTAGATAGATTGTGAGCCTGCTGGAACAGACAGGGAAAGATGCTTGAGGACCTGAATAAATTCATGTAAACCATACTGAGCTCTCCTGGAGATCAGTATAGAAACTGAATGAATAAATAAATACAGAGAGAATTAACCAATGAACAGGTACTACTGGGTTTCCCCGAAAATAAGACAGTGTCAAAAAAATGCACTAGGGCTTACTTTTGGGGATGTCTTATTTTTTTCATGTAAAACAATTATCTCTCCCTTTCTCTCCACCCCAGTTCTTTCTCTTTCCTTCCTACCCCCCCCCCCTTGTGCACCATCTTTCTATCCCTCCCTCCCATCCCCCTGTGCAGCAGAACCCCACCGACCTTCCCACTGCGAGATAGAAATACCACCGCTCCGAACCTCCTAAAGCAGCAGGGGTACAGGTTGTTGAATCGACGAGTCCAATTTTTTCAGCAAATCGGGTAGCACTAGTGGCAGGGATGGAGTCAGGGAGTGTCGGGTGCATTGTGGGGGCTTCAGGGGTTGATCATAACTAGGGCTTATTTTCGGGATTGGTCAGGATATATGGTGCCCCCCCCCCCCAATACACTCTAACTATCCCACCACAAGCGGTTTGACAAAACAGGCAAAATGATGCAGTGTTTGTGTAGTAAATTAGATTTCATGATAAGAATGTCTTATTTTTTTAACATTTTGCTTGCATACTTTATTTCAAGACACCTTCAAACCAATTTAGAACATTTCGCATTACTCTTATTACGCTCAATTCTGTCTGAAAAATGTATATAATTAACCTCCTTCTCTACAAAGCCATGCCAGCGCTCCCAGCGGCAACAGCTCGGACGCCCATAGAATCCCCATGAGCATCGGAGCTGTCACTGCAGCGGCCAGCGCCAAAAACGCCAGCACGGCCTACTTATAAGAATGTCTCAATTCCTTCACGTGTCAACATTTGGTCTAAGTTCAAGTTTTTCAAGTTTTAATCAAATTTGATATACCACTTATTCCAACTTCTAGGCGGTTATACATATTTAAAACTATAAAATTTGGGTACCGGACATTATGACAAAAAAGACATACTGCGACGATGGGGATGGAGGTACGAAGCACATTTCAAAATAGGAAAGAGTATAAAAGGGAGGGGAGCCCATCTGTAAACCGAAGCAAAAGCATAGCTCTAGAAAGGAAAGTATATTAGAGGTTAAAGGCATCTTTAAATAGAAACATTTTTAATTTTCCTTTGAAATGTTCCCGTAGGTCTGGGGGCATTGTGTTCCAGAGAGCAGGGGCTGTAACAGGAAACATAAGAACATAAGAATAGCCTTACTGGGTCAGACCAATAGCCCAGTAGCCCGTTCTAAGGGTGGCCAATCCAAGTCACTAGTACCTGGCCAAATCCCAAGGAGTAGCAACATTCCATGCTACCAATTCAGGGCAAGCAGTGGCTTCCCCCATGTCTTTCTCAATAACAGACCATGGACTTTTCCTCCAGGAACTTGTCCAAACCTTTCTTAAAACCAGCTACGATATCTGCTCTTACCACAACCTCTGGCAACGCGTTCTATTCTCTGAGTGAAAAAATATTTCCTCCTATTAGTTTTAAAAGTATTTCCCTGCAATTTCATCGAGTGTCCCTAGTCTTTGTAATTTCTGATGGAGTGAAAAATTGATTCACTTGTACTTGTTCTATTCCACTCAGGATTTTGTAGGCTTCAATCATATCTCCCCTCAGCCTTCTCTTTTCCAGGTGTTCCTCAAGTGGCCCCCGAGATCACCGGACATTACTGTTTGTGACTTTTTCCTTTGGAGGTACGCACCTCCATTAGCCGCAACTATGGATGATCTGCAGGAACGCATCACTGAAGCTATAAATGCGATCACGCCAGATATGCTTTGGAGAGTCTGGTCCGAGCTCGATTATCGCATCAATGTTTGTCGACTAACAGGTGGGGTGCACATATGTAATCAACAGATACCATATGAAACTTTATGAGTTGATGAAAGCATCAAAGGGGAAAGAATATTCCAATAAAGTTTGGATTTGTAACCATTTAAAATCAAGGAGTGTTTTTGTGGGTATCCTGTATAAAAAATGATTTACAAAAATTAGAAGACTGGTCTAATGTTTGACAATTCAAATTTAATGCAAAGAAGTGATGCATTTGGGATATAGAAATCCAAAGGAGCTGTAAATGCTAGAGGGTGAGAGGTTGATGTACACAGACCTGGAGAGGATCTCAAGGTGACAAAACAATGTGATGAGGCAGTGGCCAAAGCTAGAAGGATGCTAGGCTGCATTGGGAGAGATGTAACCAGCAGAAAAGTGTAGTTACTTACCTGTAATGTAGGTTCTCCGTGGACAGCAGGATAGTCAGCCACTGTGTAGATGCCCCTGTTCAGGACATTGGTGAGGCCCCATTTGGAGTACTGTGTTCAGTATTTGGAGGCTGTATCTCACTATGGACATAAAAAGACTTGAATTCGTTTCGGAAAGCGGTTTTGTTCCAAAAGCTATATGAGAAGAGATTTGAATACCTGCAATGTATACCTTAGAGGAAAGAAGGGTTAGGGGGAGATATGATACAGACATGTAAATATTTGAAATGTATTAATGTACAAATAAATCTTTTTCAGAGATTGGAACATGATAGAACCAGAGGACATGAATTGAGGTTGCAGGGTGACATCGAGAAATACATTTTTTTTGAATGGAGAGTGTGGTAAACGCCTGAAATGCCTTCTCAATGGTGGTGGTGGTGGTGGGGACAAAAACAGGATGGAATTGAAGCAAAACCTTAAATAACCTTAACACTTAAACGAGGCATGGAGATGCAGATACAACTCTTACCAACTTATTGGGGAGACTAGATGGACCATATCGTCTTTATCTATCATCATTTACTGTTACTATGAGGGACTGCTGACAAGTTCTCAGCCCAACCGGGAAGAGAATGATGTGGAGCCTTGAAACTTACTTTTCGTTTCAATGAAGCAAATGCATCTACTAAATGGGCACAAGTATAGGGGAACCAAGCCATTGTGACATCACCGATGAGGTTGGCTCTTAGGCATTGGTGGAATGAGGCATTATGAGATCACAATACCGGGGGCCGCTGAAAAGTTCTCAGTCCAACCAAGAAGAGAATGATGTGGAGCCATGAAACTTACAAGTTATTCCACATTTTTCATTTCATTTCATATAACTGAGATGAGAAGTGTGGAATAACTTGTAAGTTTCATGGCTCTGCATCATTTTCTTCTTGGTTGGGCTAAGAACTTTTCAGTGGCCTCTCTAGGGTGAAGAGTTTCAGTCTAGAGCTGAGATTGTGATGTCATAATGCCTCATTCCACCAATAAGAGCCAACCAAATCAGTGATGTCACAATGACTTGATTGTCCTATACATGGCTCACTTTTATTATATACGAGGGGGAACTGAAAAGGTCTCATCCCACCCAACCAACTTCCTAAATTCTGAGCGTTATTTTGCTGAAAGGAGTGTTATCTTATTTCATTAAGTGCCAATTTGCAGAAATATTTTACATTGTTTCAGATCATTGATTGAACCATGTCCACGTCATTCTATTCTTGGTTGCGCTGAGAACTTCTCCTTTGAGAACGCTATGTGGTGTTCCCTAGGGATCACCCCTGTCCCCTATTCTTTTCAACATTTATATGTCTTCTTTGAAATTCTTCCATCTATCTCCCTTTGAAACTCTATTTACATATGCAGATGACATCCTTGTCCTTCTCGAGATAGATTCGAACCTCACTAACCTCACCAAAAATATAACAGCTTGCATAACGAAACTCCAATCCTGGGCCCTCTCCGTACAAATGAAGCTGAATGAGTCCAAAACAAAACTACTCTGGCTTGGCCCAAAATTAGATCAGTTACCCATGGCTCATTTCACTACCTTCTGGTCCCACAATGCAGATCGAATTCTCAAGCAAAGTTTTGGGCATCATTATTGACTCTACACTTTCCTTTAATGATCATTTCAACTCTCTGGTTAAAAAATGTTTTTTTAGTCTTCACATGCTGAGGAAAGTGAGATCCTGCTTCCGCCAACAACATTTTGCTGTCCTTGTACAATCGATCATTCTTTCCAGACTGGACTATTGTAATTACATCTATCTAAGTCTAACCAAGAAAAATCTTCAAAGACTTCAGCGGATCCAGAACACTGCGGCTAGGTTGATCTTTGCAAAAAGCAAATTCGATCATGTTTCCCCGCTTCTGTCAAAACTTCACTGGCTTCCGGTGATTTCTAGAATTCATTTTAAATGTACCTGCCTAATATTCAAGATCCTACATGGCATTCTTCCTCCCCTAATTCCACTATCCTGGAATTCTTCGAGACCTGACACTACCAGATCCACCCACAAACTTAAACTATCTTTCTCTTCATTAAAAGGCGTCATGTATGCAGGGAAATTAGGGAAATCCCTTTTCTTCAAATTCACTGAGCTTTGGAATAACCTCCCGGCCCCGCTGCGGAACCCAGGCTCATTCTAATTATTCTGAAAGCATCTGAAAACCTGGCTTTTCTCCAAAACGTAAAGCTATCTATTTAAAATGTAAAGCTAGCTATCCTCTTTATAATCTCTAATTTCTTATTTTGTCTTTCCCTCATTTATTGAATTACCTGTAAACCGTGCTGAGCTCCATCTTTATGGAGATGATGCGGTATACAAACTTAAGGTTTAGTTTAGTTTAGTTTAACTTTTCAGCACCTAGTGTGAAGAGTTTGACTCTCTGGTAACCAGAGCTGAGATTGTGATGTCATAATACCTCATTCATATGATGTCATAAAACCTCATTCATATGCTCTTCAACAGATTTATAAACGACCTTGAAATTGGTATGACGAGCGAGGTGATTAAATTAGCGAACGATACGAAGTTATTCAGAGTGAAGACCTGCAATGTGACATAAACACGCTTGAGAAATGGGCTGTGACATGGCAGATGAGGTTTAACGTGGATAAGTGTAAGGTGATGCATGTCGGTAACAAAAATCTTATACACGAATACAGGATGTCTGGGGTGGTATTCGGAGAGACCCCCCCAGGAAAGAGACTTGGGAGTACTGGTCAACAAGTCAATGAAGCCGTCTGTGCAATGTGCGGCAGCGGCGAAAAGGGCGAACAGAATGTTAGGAATGATTAAGAAGGGGATCACGAACAGATCAGAGAAGGTTATCATTCCACTCTACCGGGCCATGGTACGCCCCCACCTGGAATACTGCGACACAGTACTACTCGAAAGGGTCCAGAGAAGAGCGACTAAAATAGTTAAGGGGCTGGAGGAGTTGCTGTATGGTGAGAGATTAGAGAAACTGGGCCTCTTCTCCCTTGAAAAGAGGAGACTGAGAGGGGACATGATTGAAACCTTCAAGATAATGAACGGAATAGACTTAGTAGATAAAGTGAGGAGAGGGAGGAAATGTCCTGTAAGCTCAGGTGAAGACCCCCGAGAATTTCCCTGCCACAGCAGGAGCAGGCCAAAGCAAGGCCAGTACAGCTAAGACCTACAAGATATTTGACTTCTGTCTAGGAATTGGAGGTAACATCTCCATGCTAGGGGAATACAGTGGCATGGTAAGGGTGGTACGAGGGGGCAGGCAGGCAGTCTGCCCCGGACGCAAGTCTCCTCTCCACCCCCTGCCTCTCTCCTTGCCATGCGCATGTGCCCCTTGCTTTCCCCATACCTTTATTACTTCCCCAGTGCGAGGTTGCTGCCCGCGTCGGAATCGGTAGAGATAGACTATGAAAGGGTATAGATAGAAGGAAAAGGGGGATTAAAGGGTTTAGACAAGGATCACCTTACAGGTCATGGACCTGATGGGCCGCCGTGGGAGCGGACTGCTGGACGCGATGGACCTCTGGTCTGACCCAGCGGAGGCAACTTCTTATGTTCTTATCACTTCCGGGACCCACGCCTACGTGGGCATTGCTGCTCACGCTGGAGAAGTTAAAAAGGGACGGGGAAAGGGGAGGGAGCGCGTGCAAGGCAGAGGGGTTGGCGGAGGGGCGCCACTGCCCCGGCCACCGCTCACCTTTACAACGTCACTGGGTGAATACACCCTGCCTTATTTAATAGAAACAAAAATGCATTTCCTCCTGTACTGTGCAAAATCCAACGAGAGAAGAGATGCCCATTTCCCAAAGGGCTGAGAGAGAGAATCAAAGACTTCCCACAAGAGTGAGCAGGAAAAAGTGGAGAAACAGCCGCTGGAGCAGCAACATCAGAGGAATTTTGTCATTGGGTCAGAAACTCACACTAGGCCTTTTCTGCTATTTGTGACCGTCTGGGGGAAAAGGCGACGAAAGTCTCAGATCCAAAATGTTGAGAAAGGCCAATTTTTCAAGTCAAGGGTTAGGCGCCATCGACTCGTGCTCAATACCTAGCCACTCGATGAATTACGGATCTAAAAAGAGATCAGTTTTGGTGCTAGTCCGGAGAGGTCTTCCAGCGTCCTCCCCATGGTCGTTTTCAACGTGTCCAGCCGTCTGGTTGCAGGTTGGCCTCTTTGCCTGGCTCCTTCGATCTTCCCAGACACGATGTCCTTCTTCAGTGATCTCTCTCTTCCAATGGTGTGACCAAAATGAAACAGTCGTAACTTCATCATTTGGGCATTAAGTGACATAGCCGGTCCATAAGCAGTAAGAAAAAGCTAAAACGTGTGAACTTCTGTAACTTTTGTGTTCATTTTTTTTCACATAAAAGGATGTGGTTTGGACTGTTGTTTGCTGTAACAGAATAATTATTTTGTTGTTTGTTTCTGGAGGCTTTAGTCACCTTTTCCCAGAGATGGTCACATTCTCCTTTTTTATTGCCTCACATATGACTTTGTCAACCCAGTCGAAATTGTCAGGCCAAGAAAAGTGTCCTGAATGTGAATGTGCTGGAAAGCCAGGCAGAATGCAGCTGGGTTGAAGTCGTGGGAAGGGTGCCCAGGCTTCTATGTAGTACGAGGCAGAGGAGGAGGGACTGGGACAGTGCTGGGCAGAAGGGACTGTGACTCTGGTTTAATGATTCACTGCCTATGTGTGCAGGGTTCAGTGCTCTATCAGCCCTCTTCACCCCTCCCCTCCATGCCCTAGGGCACTGAGCACTGACAAACACGTGATGCTTAGGGTTGGCTATTTAAGGACCTGTAGTGCCAAGCCTCTGTCCTCAGAGGGAGAGAGCCAGTGCACGTGTGACAGCCGGGGAGCCCCCTCCCTCCCCCAGGCAGGACTCTCAAAGCCAGGACCCCATGGCACTTTCAGAGGGGGTGCAGGAGGGCAGCTGACCCCCCCCCCCCTCGAGGACGGAGAGAGGGAGAGTTTGTGCAACGGTAAGTGCTTGTGCCATTACAGAGAGGCATTGGAACTGTCTCTTTCTCTCATCTTGCCCCTGCTGTCTCTCTCCCATGCCGAGCTGACATTTCTAGACTGGGTCGCAGAAGTATACCATAGTGTTTGCAAATCCAAGAAATGAGAGCAACGAGCTTTGATCTAGTCAGTCTCTCTGGGCATAGGAGGAGCAGCTCTGTGGCTGTCACCGGGCACCGAGCACCCCAATTCTGAGCAATATTGTGTTTGGCACACCTAATCTTTTGGAAATGTTTTGGCACCTTTGACATTGTATGCCTCTCTGCATTGTCTGTCCAATTTCTCCGAGGCATCCTACGGAAGATTTTTATCAGCTCCCTAAACTTGGCTGACATGCTGTCTGTCTCTTTTTCTTTGGTTTTGGAGATTCACTGAAGTGCACTTACCAAGGACAAATTAACTAAAACTAAAACTCAGTTTTATAGACCGAGTCATCAACCAAGAAGAGCTCGACTCAGTTTACAATAATGTAATACATAATACATAAACATGACAAGGAAAAGGAGACTGAAATAGTTAATTTCCAAAATGTTTAGCAAACAAAAAAAGTTTTCAGAACTTTCCGGAATAAAGCAAAAGAGCCTAAACTTAATGTTAGCGGTAAAGCATTCCAGAATTCGGTAAATTTAAAAGCAAAAGAATGACTAAATCTCTTAAAGGTTCTGTTTTTACCACTGAGAGAGGGAAATGTAAGTTTTAATTTTTGAAAACTTCTGGCAAGATGAGATCTATGAACATTCCAGTCTAAAGGAATCAAAGAGGCAAAAATGCCAAATAGGATCTTAAATGCACTTGAATTCTGAGATACGCTGGAAGCCAATGGAATTCCCTGAGCAGAGGGGTTACGTGATCACATTTACTCTTACCGAAAACTAGGCTTTTGACTCCTCTCTTGCTTAATTGCTCCTGTTTTTTTTTCCCTTCCTACCCCTCTCTCTCCCTTCAGCAGTTCCTCTATCTCTGGCTATTGCCCCCCACTTTTCCCCTCTTGCCCCCCTCTCTCTCCCCTCAGCAGTTCCTCTATCTCTGGCTATTGCCCCCTGCTTTTCCCCTCTTGCCCCCCTCTCTCTCCCCATAGCAGTTCCTGTATCTCTGGCTATTGCTCCCCCCTTTCCCCTCTTGCTCCTTTCTTCCCTCAGCAGTCCCTGGATCACCCTGCTTCCCCTACTCCACCCCCACCCTCTCTTCCACAATTACTGCTCCTACTGGTTCTTATAATATGTGGGGTGAAGAACACACAGGGACTTTGAAATGAAATCCCTGTACCTATCTCAGTGCCCTCCCTACTGCCTACACTGAAAGGGGGGGAGGCAGTTTTCAAAGGTATCCCATTTACTTACATATGTTAAATTACACAGGGTTCCCTCATGGTTTCCCTGAACTGTTGGGGACAGTCTTGATAGGAAGTGACCTCACACCAGTATACCATACAGACCAATCGTATACAGGACTAGTGTCCTAAATGAACTTTGGCCTTCCTCGAGGTTTGGATAATGAAACTCAACCACGGCCTACTAATACTATTTATTATTTCTAAAGTGCTGTACATTTTAACATACAATAGACAGTCCCTGCTCTGAAGAGCTTACAATCTAATTTAGGACATTTCGGGGTTGGGGAGATAATGGTAGAGGAAATGATACGGTGGGTCAAGGTATCTGACAGCAGTGAGTGGGAGTTAAGAGTTGAAAACAGATTTTTTAAAAGTGGGCTTTTAGCTTGGATTTGAACGCTGCTAGGTAGCGATACAGCGTGCATGTGTAGTGAAGGCTCTTGACCCGCCCACGTTCCTCTCTTTTGAATTGCACGCGGTAAGATGTGCCCACTGATCTTTATAAAATAGTCTTTGCAAATCCAGATTGTTGCCAATAAAGGATTGTTAGGACCCAATCATTGGTATTAATTGGCTCATTAGCCAATTTCATTGCACGCACATCTCAGGACAGTGTGCAATTTTGTGCACCATATGTAGAATCTGGAGCGTCTCTGAGAATCCAGAGAATAAGATGCCCCAGTTGCCCCTGTCTCTGGGATGTCTCTCTCCTGGATGGGCGTCCTTTGAGAAGTCACAGAATAAGATGTCACAGTGTCTGCTGCCTCCGGGGTGTCTCTTCTGGTCGGAGGCCCTGTGAGAAGTCCCTTCATAACCTCCTTAAGATTTGAAGTAGAGAATGACACGGTGACAAAATTCATCACTGTCCCCGTCCCCGCGGATAACCGCGGGAAATAATCCCATGTCATTTTCTAGTGTCTATTTCAACCTCGGTCCTTCTACACCAGCATTCTTCAAAGCAAAGCTTGAGGGTCAGTGGCTGGGCCCATCATACTCTGATTCTTATGTGAGCCAAGTAAAGGATAATGAAGCCATTGTGACATCACTGATGAGGTTGGCTCTGAGGCATTATGACATCACAATATCTGCTCTGGATACCAGAGACTGTCATTCTTTGGTGTCTATCTCAACCTCAGTCCTTCTACACCAGCACTCTTCAGAGCAAAGCTTGCGGGTCAGTGGTTGTGGCCATTCATACTCTGATTCTTCCCTCTCTCCTTAATGAATGACATGAAGATGGTTTTCCGCGGTTATCCACGGGGACGGGAACGGTGATGAATTTTGTCACCGTGTCATTCTCTAATTTGAAGCTTAAACTGACAACAGATCTTTCCTCGCATTTTGACTAGTATCACATGTGTATAGTGGATGGAGGACAGTTTTATCTGAATCTACAGGGAACATAAATCCTCTCATTCTATAATCCTTTGGGCACAGGTTAGAATACTACCAGTTAGAGAATGACACGAAGATCAATTTTCACCGTCCCCGCAGGATCTCAATATCCCTGTCCCGTCCCCGTGAGTTCTCTCCCTGTCCCATTCCTGTAAGCTCTGCCTTAACCGCACAAGCCTCAAACACATGATTTTAAAGTGTTTGAGGCTTGTGCAGATGAGAACGGAGCTTGCAGGAATGGGGCAGGGACAAGAAAAGAACTCGCCGGGACGGGAAAATTAGTTCTCGTGGGGATGGGGGAAAATATGTCCCTGTGTCATTCTTTACTTGGGAGAACAGTATAGAAAATTGAATCAATAAATAGTGTGAAAAGTTTCAGCCTGTGATAACCAGAGCTGAGCTTGTGATGTCATAATGCCTCAATCCACCAATAAGAGCGAACCTCATCAGTGATGTCACAATGGCTTGACTGTCCTAGACTTGGCTCACTTTCACTACATTTTGATTTCTAGAGTGGTGCAGTATAGAGAATGACATGGGGACAAAGTTTTCCCCATCCCCACAGGAATTCAATTTCCCTGTCCCGTCCCCGTGAATTTTGTCGCTGTCCTTGTTCCTACCCCATTCCTGTAAGTTCTGCCTTAACCACACAAACCTCGAACACTTATGATTTTAAAGCATTTGAGGCTTGTGCAGATGAGGGCAGCGCTTGCAGGAATGGGGCAGGGACAGGAACGGAGTTCGCGGGGATGGGACGGGGATGGAGAGACCCTGTGGGAATGGGGAAATGTCATTCCCAACATTAGATCTAACTGCAGATAATTGGAATTAATTGGCAGAAGCTAATTTGCCTTTGTGCATGGAAAGAGAAGGAGGTATGCACATGGGAGGGGCTTAGGCAGGTCAGAGGGGGTGCCTAGCACGTACATGTTAAGATTCTAGAATGCCGTCAGTTACCTGCGCAACTGCAACATTTAGGGCTTTTAGAAAGAGCTGGTCTTGCATAGAGAATAATGGGTGATTACCAGTAAGCCATTACCTTCGGGTACCCTATGAAAATGTGGTAACACCTTGTTTTTTGATCCACAGGTCTTCTGATGCCATGTCCCTGCACGTACTGGACCTTCCCACTAGTCCCTTGGCCATGGAATATGTTAATGACTTTGATCTCATGAAATTTGAGGTGAAACGGGAGCCCCTGGATGGAGCACCCTGCCCCACCACAAGAGGGGGTGCCTCAATCAGCTCCACTCCCTGTAGCTCTATGCCTCCCTCTCCTACTTTCAGCGACCGAAGCAGCAATGACCAGAAGGCCACTCTGGAGGACCTCTGTTGGCTGGCCACCCTCCAGCAGCAGATGGGGACCGAGGGGCTAAGCCTGATGCCCGAGGATGCCATGGAGGCGCTTCTGAACTCCACCACAACAGTCACTGTGGGTCACAACAGTCAGACCCAGGGCCTGGAGGTGTACAGGGGGTCCCATCACCATGCCCACCAGGGATATCTACTGAGTATGGAGGAACTGAGAAGCCACCAGCAGGTGAGAAGTGGAGTTAGCAGAAGTCCATGAGCTTCACCCAGAGCTGAGGGGGGGGGGGGACTTTTGGGGGACTCGTTTTATCTTTCTCTCATTTCTGATCCACATCTCTACCACTGATTCTGCGTGTGACCCTGGGGGGAGTCATTTTGTACCCCTGTGCCTCACTTCTAATCCCCAGCTCTCTCATTTACTTTCTGTGTGTTACCTGGGCAAGTCATTTTACCTCCCTAAGCGTTGGTTCTAATCCCCGGCTCTGTCACTGACTGTGTGTGACCCTGAGGGAGCCACTTGATCTCTATACTCTGGAGAAATCTCTTCCTTTCCCTGTGCCTCAGTTCTAATCCCTGGCTCTGCCACTGAATCTCTGTGTGTGACCTTTGGGGAGTCCTTTATCTCTCTGTGTCTCCGTTCTAATCCCTGGCTCTGTCAACTGACCCTGTATGATGTGGGGAAGTTATTTTATCTCCCTGTGCCTCAGTTCTAATCCCCGGCTCTGCCGCTGAATCTCTGTGTGTGACCTTTGGGGAGTCCTTTATCTCTCTGTGTCTCCGTTCTAATCCCTGGCTCTGTCAACTGACCCTGTATGATGTGGGGAAGTTATTTTATCTCCCTGTGCCTCAGTTCTAATCTCCGGCTCTGTTCCTGACTCTTTGTGATTGACCAAAGAGAAGTCACTTTATCTCTCTGTGTGTAAGCCCCATCTCTATCACTGACTGTCTGTGTGTGACTATAGGTGGTCATTTTTATCTCCCTCAGTTCTAATCCCTGGCTCTGTCACTGACCCTGTGTGACTGTGGGGAAGTCACTTTGCCAACCGCATGGGAGACAGAGGGTGAATGGAGGCCTAGTCTCCTTGCAGAGTTCCAGCTTAGTCTCACTCTGTGCATGTGTCACTGATCTGGGCTCTTAGGACTTTAATTATAGCACAGATCAGGACAGATTACGGATTTAATGAATCCACTTATCTCGTCCTGAAAAAATCCTGTTGGGGAGGGGGTCCCAAGAGCCCCAGTAGGCAGGAGTGCTCAAGGCAAGACTGAAGTGCATGGTGGGAAGGATGCCCTGGGATTCTTTTAACCCTTTGTTACCCCCCCCCCTTTTTCCCACTCAGTTCTTTCCACCGGAGGAGCGCTTCTCGGATGACCAGCTGGTCAGCATGTCGGTGAGGGAGCTGAACCGTCAGCTGCGGGGTTGCAGCAAGGAGGAGGTATTGCGACTGAAGCAAAAGCGACGGACGCTGAAGAACCGAGGCTATGCGCAGTCCTGTCGCCACAAGCGGGTACAGCAGCGTCACGTCCTGGAGTCAGAGAAGAGCCGGCTGGCCAGGCAGCTGGAACAGCTGCAACAGGAAGCTGCCCAGTTGACCCGGGAGCGTGATGCCTACAAGGCTCGTTATGAGAGGCTGCTGGCTGGTGCTTTCATAGGGGCAGATAGTGGCCTCTCACCACCTTCCTCTCCCTCCCACTTTTTCCAGTGATGGGCATTTTCTCCGACAAGGCTAGTGAAGGGCAGAGGTACAGGGGAGGGTGAGGATGGAAGACCCCACGCTTAGCTGAGATAGAAGCAGCAGTGCATTATTGAGGGAATCTCCTAGCCCAGTTGCTTCATATTGCAAGGGACTGTGGTATTGATTTCACTGCCAGGTCAAATGCAGAGATACTATTTCAATATGTAAACCTAGGGTCTTGTCTGGGAAAGAGTCTCTCAATGCAGACCCACAGAGCTAGACCCCAGACCCTTTTCCCTGTATTTGAAGGTGGTACAGTGTATGGAAGGGCCCACAGGAATTTGCTTCTTTTGCAGACCTCAAGGGATATGTCCCAGAGCTGTTTCCTGGACATGAAAGTGACACAATAACTGGAGAGGGGTCATTTCCTTTATCAGTGACTGGGGTATGCAGACCCCCCTGGGGATAATCCTCAGATCCTGTATGTAAAAGAGGTGAAAGGTCTCCTGGGGGTGTTTTCCTCTGTTAAGATGTGTGTACCGGTATATGTCATACCTAGGGGACTGTGCATGCAACTCAGTACCAACTTCTTCATCCCACAACCTTTTCCTGATGTCTGACCCCCTTTCCCAGAGTGCATTGTAGACCCAGGGATCCAGCATGGTATAAGCATCCCCTGTTCTCCTGTAAATCATAGCCTTGTCTATAATAGTGTTGAGTGTTTGCTAATGTCACAGTCTGCTCTGATGAAGGCTCTCTATAATGCAAATATTTGGTCTCCTGGAGTGTTTGTAATAGAGAGAGGTCTGTTGGCCCTTGCAAGTGATGGTTCTCACTGGAATGGGTCCACCTCTTCGTCATTGTACACTAGTCATACAAAAAGAAGACATAACAGAGAACCACAGGGAAATAATGGTTTCCTGGACTTAAATATCCTCAAAGGTGGGCAAACCTTTTCCCTCCAACGGACAAAATCAGGGACCATCACAAGATGGGCATGGTATACTGGAGATTGGTATTTCAGAATGCTGGGGGTTGGGGTGGGGGAAAGAGAGAGAGAGAGAAAGAAACTCAGGATTCTCTAAAGAATCCCCCTTCACCCAAGATCATTTGAAGACAGTGAGGTAACACAGCTCAGTTTTTGTTGTAATGTGGTGTGTAGAGAGTTGCACGGGGACAGAAATCCCACCCATCCCCGCCCTTCCCCGCCAGGATCCTCTCCGTCCCCACCAGGATCCTCTCTGTCCCCGCCAGGATCCTCTCCGTCCCCACCTGTCCCCGTCAGGATCCTCTCCGTCCCCACCCGTCCCCACCAGGATCCTCTCCGTCCCCACCCGTCCCCATCAGGATCCTCTCCATCCCCACCCATCCCCGCCAGGATCCTCTCTGTCCCCACCCGTCCCCGCCAGGATCCTCTCCATCCCCGTCAGGATCCTCTCTGTCCCCACCCATCCCTGCAAGGAATTACCTCCATCCCCGCCCGTCCCCATAAAAAGCAGCAATTACTTCTGACAGGATCATCAATTCCACAGTTTCTTTTGCTGTTTTCCTTGTGGAATCTCTTTGGTGGAACCCTTTTTTTGTTTTCTGTTCAGGTAATTAACTTACAAACCCCTTCTTTTACTAAGGCTGATGTGTCCATTATATTATAAGGACGAACCCTGCTTCCAAAGCCTTCCATCCCCGTGGGAGACCCGTTGGCTAGAAGGGGGGTCCCCGTGGGAGTCCTGTGGGTTAGGGGAGGATTCCCGCGATCCCCGTTCCCGTGCAGACCTCTAGTGGTGTGTTCATGCAAGTGTGAAATGTTTAGGTGTTTGTGGTGTGATTGTGAAGGAAGATAATTGTTAGGGGTTTGTCCTATCATTGAAGTCACATCAAATTATACTTGATACCCTCCCAATATATTATCCCTCTCCCAACCAACCTGGTCCAATGGAGAATTGAATTAAAAGGGGGGGGGGGGGAGCAGAAAGGACAGTCACTTGATTAAGTATAAGGGTAATGGGACTTGGGGAAGGGGCCCATGACGCCCCTAATTAGGGTTACCATATAGCTCCAGAGAAAGGAGGGCGGATTGAGACACCCTAGTTTTACTTCCATCAATGGACGTAAAATCCGTCCTCCTTTCTCTGGAGCCATATGGCAACCCAACATCTAATCATTCCCTGCCCTACCCTCTCAAGGTACCTCATTTCCTTCCAGCAGGGCCGGGATGGTAGATTCAAGAGCAACGTAAGGAAATTCTACTTTACGGAGAGGATGGTGGATGTCTGGAATTCGCTCCCGAGAGAGGTGGTGGTGAGGAAAACGGTGACAGAGTTCAAAGAAGAGTGGGATGAATACAGAGGGTCTAGAATCAGAAAATAATAGTAAATATTGAAGTTTCAAGTTTTCAAGTTTTTATTAGGATTTTATATACCGCCTATCAAGGTTATCTAAGTGGTTTTACAATCTGGTACTCAAGCATCAAGAACTAAGGCCAGTACTGAGCAGACTTGCACGGTCTGTGTCTGTATATGGCCTTTTGGTTGAGGATGGGCTGGGGAGGGCTTCAATGGCTGGGAGTGTGTAGATGGGCTGGAGTAAGCTTGATGGAGACTTCAGTAGTTGGTACCCAAGCACAGTACCAGAAATAGCTAAGAAGAAAAACCCCCAACATATTTTTAGATTGAATCAGGTTGGGCAGACTGGATTGGACATTCGGGTCTTTATCTGCCGTCATCTACTATGTTACTATGTTAATAATAATAATAATAACAGCTTATATACCGCAATACCGTGAAGTTCTTTGCGGTTTACAAAGATTAAGCAAAGGTACAAATTGATTGACTTTAAGAGGGGAGGAAGAAAGAGGGTTAATAGGACAGGAAATCCATTTTTGAGGAGAGAGTGATCAATAGAACAAGTTAATCGCTATAGAGGGGAGAGAGAAGAGAGGATCAGTTGTCTAGATACTTTAGGAACAGGTGTGTTTTCAGACGTTTCCTAAATTCCTCATAAGTAGTGAGCGAAAGCAATTGTTCTAGGTCTTTACCCCATGATGCTGCTTGGTGCGAGAGAAGATGTTCATGGTGTTTTTTCAGTGTACAACCTCTCACTGGGGGGGAAACGAAGTTGGAATGTGAGCTTCTCTTATGTCTGTTGGCTGAGAAGACGAAAAGGTCAGTTATATATTTAGGGGCAAGTCCGTGTAGTGCTTTGAAGCAGAAGCAGGCAAATTTAAACTTTACGCGCGCCTCCATTGGCAGCCAGTAGGGTGTCACGTGGTCAAACTTCCTCAGCCCAAAGATCAGTTTGACCGCTGCATTTTGCATCAATTGTAAACGCTGCATGTTCTTTTGGGAAATTGCTAAATAGGCGATGTTACAGTAGTCAAGTAGACTCAGTACGAGGGATTGGACTAGGGTTCTGAATGCCGCTGTATCGAAATAAGCTTTAATGGATCTGAGTTTCCAGAGAGTGAAAAATCCCTTTCTGATCAAGGAGTCCACCTGGTCTCTGATCCAAAGTTACACCTAGTATCTTTATGGTAGGTTGGATAGGATGTTAACCCTCCAGGTTTACTATGAAGTTGCCTAGGGTGGCAGCTACTGGGGAGAGGCAAGGAGCAACTGCAGTCGAAGGAAAGCAAGCGATCTTAACAGGTGCGCAAATGCAAAACAACATCAGTGTTTATTGGTTAATGAAAGCTTCTGTACCGCTACCAATGATTGGGGAGTCCATTCAGAGCGATACCCTCCCAATATATTATCCCTCCCCCAACCAACCTGGTCCAGTTCCCATAACCCTCATCTAAACCTTACCCTAACACTAGCACGACTGACGGGGCGCCATTGTCCTGGCGTGCATTTGATGGGGCGCCATTGATAGGGCACAATTGCCGTGTGCGCAGTTGTCGGTGTACCGTTGAGTTTAATTATCAAAATCTCAGACAAAGACAGGCTAGATCAGGGGTAGGGAATGATGGCCGCAATCCAGTCGGGTTTTCAGGATTTCCCCAATGAATATGCATGAGATCTATTTACATATAATGGAGGCAGTGTGTGCAAATAGATCTCATGGGGAAATCCTGAAAATCCAACTGGAAATGGGGTGGGTGGGGGAGAGGAGAAAAGATGATGGTTTTCCTAAGGCACTTTGCACTGGCTTTACCTTCCAACAGGTGATGGGGTGAAATGGCATTACCTTCTGCCTTACCACTTCCTGTACAGATGTCACATCAGTGAGTAGAAGTTCTGGAGGGAGATGTGCGGAATTCTTTGGAGGCAGCACTAGGTGGTGGGTGGAGGGGGGTGCTAGAGAGATTGGAGAGATCTTTGGGAGTGGTGCTAGGGGGGGAAGTTGGAGAGATTCTTTGACAGTGGAGCTTGGCAGGAGGTGCTTCAGAGAGCAGTTACAGAGGGGGAAACTGAAGACCTGAAAGCAGCCTCTGGGTGCAGCCACTGATATACAGAAGGGGGTAGAACTGAATTCCTACAAATGCTGGAACAGAGTCTTGTCTTCCCCTGTTGTGATTCCTGTAAATTACAGACAAAAGCTGAATTTTGAAAGACAAAAGGTGAAACTGTTGAAGAAAAAAAAAAAAGTGAACATCCTTAAGTTCTGCTGTGAGACACCAGAAAAGAAAGCAACGTGTCAGATATAACAAAAATGAACTACAAAGACTAAACATGTTCAAATATTAAGGCTTTTGCAGTGCTAAGGCTGCTTCTATGATAGTATCTTGTGTTTGAGCTTTAGAAAAAACAAGGTATAAACAACTGTATACATTTAAAATCATGGATTGATTTATATATATATATATATAGTTTTTTCTCTTTTTTTTTATCTGCTATTTAATATTGTGTGCATGTGTGAGAGAAAATGTCTCACTCAAAATGGCTGCCAAGCCCCTCCCACCAGAAGGAGGGGTAGAGGTCAGGTGGGCTAGGCAGTTGCTAGGGGTCATACTGTGAATCAAGATGGCCGCCCCTGATCTTAAAATCTTTTCAGCTAGTGGCTTTAAAGTACTTCTCTCTTTTTAAAAAAAATTGTATTTAAATAAATGATTTTAACAAAGAAGAGTCATGAATGCTTTAATCCCCGCATTGCTTTGACCTCTTTCAAAAATAATATGCCTAATTCACTTCCCGCCCACAATGGTGGGGCTGAGTTCCCTTAGTTGGGACTAAAGGGGTTAAGTAGCATTAGGGTCCTATCTGATTTGATTTTTCTGCTAGGGGGGCATGAAGGAAGATTTCCAGATCACCAGTTCTTGTCTGGTCTCATTTTCAAGCGTTCTGGGAATTTGCTGTCAGGCCCAGGCTGAGGCGCCTAGTTTTGACTCCAACTGCACCCACACTTACAATTTCAGCCTCTCTAAGACATGAAAAGAGGTTGAATTAGCACTTGCAGTACTGACTCGCTGGCTGGTTACTCCAACACTGACCACCTGACTGGCAAGTTGTGGAAAGTGTTCCAAGGAAGACCTAACACAACAAATTGAGACTGAAAAAAAATGTCTGTCCCTCAGTACAGAGGATGTTTCTGCAGCTGTTCAGGGCCAACTCTCTTGGAAAAGACACGTTATGGTTGCCCTTGCCATGGTCACCACAGCACTTGTGGGATAGTCCTGCCAACTAAGAGGCCACCCTATAGGTGCTAGAGTGATGATTTGAATTTGCAGCTGGTGAACGCTTTTGACAGTCCTCAGGGTTTCAGCCCTGGCTGTTCACACATTTTTCGGGCGCTTGCAGAATTCAATCATCTCACAAAATACAGCAATCAAACTGATAACAAAAGCGAAAAAGTTTGATCACGTTACACCTCTCCTGATCAAGCCCATTGGCTCCCCATCTCTCACAGAATAACTTATAAAGTTCTACTTCTAACATTTAAAATATGATCCTCCCATTCACCAAAATTTCTAGATAGACTTCTTACCCCCCTATGCCCCCAACCGATCTCTCCGTTCAAGCAACCAACATCTTCTATCTATCCCCTCAATGCGACAAATCATATATGACATCACCCGCTCCTCTATCTTCTCAGTTAATGCCCTGGAATTATGGGATTCCACGCCAATTCACTTCACTTGATTGCTTCAAATCTAATCTACAAACTTTCCTTTTTAGAGATGCGTTTGACTTGTGATTTCTCTTCATCCGCAATTTAGACTAGCACATCCAAGACCCCCTTTCCTATTGTACTAACCTTTCATGTTTTACTCTCCTATTCAATATTGTAGTTCTACCCTTCACCTTTATGACTCACCTTGTTTGTATGATATTGTCATGTCATCTAACAGTCTTTTGAAGTATAATTGTAATCCCTGATTTTAAGATTTTTTTAAAATGTATGCTGCTTAGAAATGTGATAAGCGGGTTAACAGATTTTAATAAACTTAAAACTTGAAATTTGATCTCTACCCAAATCTGATCTCCCTAGTGCATTCACTCAGAGCAAGACTACAAGTCCCTACATGCATTGGGATAAACCCAGGACTGGATCAACCCTTTTGGTTGAATCTGGAGCTATGCTTCACATTATGCTTTCCTCATGCTTGGATCAGAAATACTGAGCATCAACGCAAACGTTTCAGGAGCTTTCCTGGCAAATCTCATTATTTATATGGGAACAGATTTGTAGGTGGATATGAATGTCCAGGAAGGGCACCAGGAGAGAAGCATATTTGATAGTAAATAGCTGGAGGAATGTCTCAGGGATGGAGGATACATTTACAGATGCACTGACCACAAGTCCTATAGCCTAGGTGTACAGGATGAAACCAAACCTCCTTCCTCTATGACAGTGTCTCTCAAACTTTGTTTTAGCTCCGGTACACTAAACAGAGCAAATGATAAAATTGCAAAACAAAACAAAAAATTACATTTGAAAGTTATTTATTTAAAGTTCTTTAAGCTATGTATGGGTAATTGTAACAACCGTGAAACTAAAGTAGATAAAATAGAGTTGCTAATCAATGCGATGGATGAGCTTGTTTTTGAGAGCAAATTAACTCAAAACGCAGCTCGATAGTCGACAAGCAAACACACATTTCATCATCCAACATCTGCAGTCATTGTGTGTCTCAAGTGACAGTTACATTACATTACATTAGTGATTTCTATTCCGCCCTTACCTTGCAGTTCAAGGCGGATTACATCCAAACTAAAAACAAGAATTACGTTCAAAATTTGAAGGAATAGAATAAGCGATGACATAAATATTTTTTTTTAAGGTAATAAAAATGTAGGGTAAAAGAGTTACCAATAGGAAGTAGAAGTCTTTAGGAGATAGGAATAGGGTGAATTATGGGGTTTTAGATAACGTTTGGTAAATAGAAGAATATTAGAGCGTAATAAGGGTATAGAAAGTGTTGGATGTTGGGTTGGGATTGATCGTGCTGGATAGGTTTTATGTATTTTTTGGAGAGTATGGTTTTAGTATCTCTCTTGAAGGTTTTGTAGTTTGTAGTTGAAGATAACAGAGTGATGATTTGTCTGTCCAGTTTAGCTGCTTTGGAGGCTATTAGGTTGTCATAAAGTTTTTTTCCGTTTGACATTTTTTGATGATGGGTGGGAGAATAGTGAGTGGGTAATTCTGTGTCTGGTTGAGGAGGATTGATTTAGTCAGTTATTCCAGTAGGTTGGGCTTTCTCCGTTGATAGCCTTGTAAAGTAAGCAGTAGAATTTGAAGTGCACTTTCGCTTCATTTGGAAGCCAGTGCGAGTCATGGTATGCCTCTGTGATATGGTCATATTTTTGTAGTGAATAGACAAGTCTTAGGGCTGTATTCTGTACTGTCTGCAATTGCTTCATCATGGTCGCGGGACATGGTAGGTATAGTATGTTGCAATAGTCTATCATCCCAAGAATAAGAGATTGCACCAATAGTAGGAATTGCTTCTTTTTGAAGAATGTTCGGATTTTTCTTAGATTTCTCATGGTCATGAACGATGCCTTTATTATTTTGTTAATTTGGGGTTGCATGGTGCAGCCTCTGTCAATTGTGATTCCAAGCAATTTTAGTGTAGGTTGTATTGGGTATGAGAACAAATTTATAACAAGATTAGTTAATGTTGGAGTTTTGTTGTTTTCTAATAGGATGAAATTTGTTTTGTCAGGGTTAAGTTTTAATTTGTGTTCTGTCATCCAAATTGCAACTGATTCGAGGGTTTTGTGTATTTTGCTTGTCATGATGGATTCTGGTTGGTCGAAGGGTAGGAGAATAGTGATGTCATCTGCGTAGCTGTATGAAATTATGCCAAAATTATCCAGTTAGTAGCTGAGGGAAGCTGTGTATATATTAAATAGTGTAGGTGATAGGGGTGATCCTTGGGGAACTCCGCAGGGGTTGGACCATGGTTCTGATTTTTCTTGCATTGTTTTGACTCTGTAAGTTCTTGATTGTAGGAATCCTTTGAACCATGCAAGTACTTTGTCTGAGATTCCTATTGAGTCGAGAGTTTGTAGAAGCATGTCGTGGTCTACTAAGTCGAAGGCTGCAGAAAGGTCTAATTGTATCAGCAGGATTTTCTTGCCTGTACTGAAAGAAAAAAGAAGGACATACTACTCTAAGCAAATCGGAGATGGATCCCAAGACTCAAAAAAGCTATTCCAGCTACTAAAAGTCCTCACAAACACAACACCATACATAGAGAACAACAATAAGCCCCCATCTAAAGCCACGCTTTTAGCTACCTACTTCAAAAACAAAATCGCAAATATCAGAGCCTCTTTCAATAGAACATCCTCACACATAGAGACATCATTTCCACCAACAGAAAAAGAATCAGTTGCAGCAGATAGAACCTGGTCCCATTTCTCAACTATAGAATGGGCAGAGTTCAACCATCTTTACAATAAATATAGCCATGCAGCCTGTGATCTCAACCATTGCACCCCATACCAATTGAAAACTTCAAGCACATTATTCCGCTCCCTGCTTCTTCAATGGATATACTCATCACTACTAGAGGGTTATTTCCCACAAGAACTCAGCGAAATCATAATAACTCCGATATTAAAGGACCCTAAAGGAGCAACAGACCAACCATCCAATTACAGACCCATTGCCTCAATCCCATTGTACATCAAACTGATGGAAGGTCTTGTAGCCAAAACTTTAGCCTCTTACCTAGAGAATCACAACATACGCCACCCCACACAGTCAGGATTCGGAACCAAGTACAGCATGGAGATACTTCTAGGAACACTAATAGACACAGGTCTGAAGATAAATCAGAATGTAATTGGAATATTAATTGGAATATGGATTGGAATTGGAATTGGAAAATGGACCAGACATCTGTCCAAAATCGTTTTAATGAGGAACATTCAAATATCATATGTAGCAAGGTACCTGGTAATGATTTACAATTCCAACATTTATTTGAGGGAGCAAGACCAGCCACATGCAATTTTTGAGGAGTCCAAACAGTCCTATGGTGCAGAAAATATAAAGACTGAATAGAGTTGGCAGAAGGAATCGTTCGAATAATTTTAGACCAAAGGATTGTCCATTGCCTATCATTTATAGGAAATCCTAGATCAAGTTCCCAAGATCTACGTAGGGAGGCATCAGTGGTAACGTGGGATGTGAGAAACAATTTATATATTTGTGATGCCAGGTGCCCAGTAGAGAGTAGTTTAGGACATAGGGAAATCAGGGACGGAACCCCCAAAATAGTGGTACGTAGAACATTTGATTTTTTGATTACACTAGTCAGTTGTAACCATTGAAAAAAAGATGAGGCAGGGAGAGCAAAATTGTTTTGTAGCTCTGCGAAGGTCAAAAGTTGTAAAGAAGGCGTACAAATATCTGCTAAGGACCAAATCCCTTTTTGGGCCCAGGTAGGCCAATATATTGGTTTATTGCCAATCAAAAAAAGTGGATTGAACCATAAAGAGGTAGCAGTAGAATTGCAGATGGATACATCTAATAGTTTATCTAATTCTATGAAGCAGGACACTGACTGAGATATGATGGGATTAGATTTATGGAGGGGGGTGACAGAGGTCAAAAGTGCAATTAATGAAGGTGAGGTATTGCAAAGAGTTCGTTCTAGTCGTAACCAGAGAGGACAATAGGCAGGAGTCAAAGAAAACCATTGACAAGATTGTTGCAGTATAAAAGCTTTGTGATATGTAAGAAAATCAGGGAATAGCACTCCAGCACACTCTTTAGGAGCTTTGAGCTTTTTAAGAGCAATTTTGGGTGGCTTATGGTTCCAAATAAAATTAGAGAGAAGCTTATCTATTTGCTTATAGAATGAAGCAGAAAATAATCTGGGGATCATACTGAGTATAAAATTAATCTTAGGAGCAATAACCATTTTAACAGTTTCAACCCTGCCCCACCATGAGAGATGGAGTGGGTGCCACATTTGCAGAAGTGTTTTCACTGTACTAATAAGATTCATGGTATTATGATGAATCGTTGTGGACAGAGTGGCATACAAATCGATTCCTAGGTATCTGAAGTGTGTTGGAGACCATAGGAGACTGAACTGTTGAACTAGTGTTGGGAGAGAAAGGTCATTGAGGGGCAAAACCTCAGTTTTTTGTTGATTAATCTTGTAGCCAGAGAAGAGGGAAAACGTGTGAATTAGATCAAAGAGGGCAGGCAAAGAAGATTCTGGTTTAGTGAGGTACAAGAGCACGTCGTCAGCGTAAGCTGACAATTTATATTCCTGTTTATCATTCTTTGGAATAGAAACTGTCTGTTATGTAGTTATTTAATTATACTATGTATGCTGATTTGTAACCCATTCTGGGCTATTTTGGGAGGATGTGCTAAACAACCTAATAAATATATAAATAAAAACAAAATGCATATAAAGAAATTTTATGGTGAATTTCAAATCTTAGATTTATAGGTGCTATTCTAGATAGGGCCACACGAGGGCGCTAATTACATTAGAGAGAACTATATTTAATAGTTCAGTGTTGTCCTCCTGTGGTCATTCCTCAGAATACAGGTATAATCGCTTAATCATTGATATAAATTTAGAGCAATGTATATTGCACCCTACCTTCTCTGTCCCTGGTCAGACTGGCCAGCTAGCTGGAGGTCTTCTACCTTAAAAATTCTGGAATTTATTTTTACCTCTCACTTATCTATTAAAACATACAAAGGGCAGTAGAAGGATGACAAATATTCAGTATATTAACTCCTTGCTTCTAAGATCATAGAGACAGTGCATTTTGGAGGCAATGTGCCACAACTGCCAAATTGCCCAGATCCAGAAGGGAGATCATAGGTCAGTTCTGGGTTTCTGACAGCCTTATTTTGAAGTGTTTGATTTTCAGCACAGAGTTGAATGGGTAAATTCAGGGACTTTGAATCCCATAGTGCTTTAGGATGGAAGTTCAAAACCAGGACAGGACAAAAAGGCTCCAACCTGGAACTGGGAAACTTGGTAGCCCTGGGTTCACTTACCAGCCTTTAGGGAACACTCCACAGCTTCTGTACAGCATAAGCTGTTTCAGTAGCCATCCTGAGGGCTGGTCTAGCGAGTCTCAAATGACCGTGCATTTGCTACTCCATGCCAGGTCGACCAAACTGAATCATTCCTGAATTTTTATCCCACTGTGTGCAGAGACTTGTTTTAATTGTCCACTGCTTTTTCTTGAGACAATCAGCATGGCATTCAGTGGGGGATAAAAAGTGGACTGGATTCATTCATTAACTAATCCAGAGAGGGATGGAGACTTTGAATATTCCTGTGTTTCCACCGCTTTTGAACTGGGTCATACAGGACATCACTGTCTCTTAGCTAATGAGGCTAAAAGCTTCCCTGGCATAGACAGCAGTGGCACCAGGTTTTCAGGGTGGTGGGAGCCTATGCAGAAGGGATGGGAATGTGCACCCGACACTCCTGGAGTTTGGAGAAGTGTACAGTTCCTCAGAAGAACATCATGTTGCTACGTATTTTTAGAGAAGGTATTTCCTAGATTAAATGGATTTCAAAAATAAAAGATGAGTCAATATTGGGAACTCTGATGGGCCAAGCCTGTCCCGCTGAGGCGTTTGCTGTGTATTTCCACTATACCTGACTCGTTTCTTTTCACAATGCTATTAAACATGGAGCTTATCCAGGCACAGGACCTTGGGCTGGTGCCTCCTGAGAAGCATGTCACAGAACCATTATTTCTTCCTCTCTCTAAGAGATCCCACGTGCCTATCCGAAGCTTTCTTGAATTCAGACAGTCTGTGTCTCCACCACATTTTCTGGGAGACTGTTCCACGTATCTACCACTCTTTCTGGAAAAAAGTATTTCCTCAGATTACTCTGAAGCCTATCACCTCTTAACTTCATCCTATGCGCTCTCATTGCAGCATTTCCTTTCAAATGAAAGAGACTCGACTCATGCACATCCGGCTTGTCTACTCTGTTGCAGAAAGTGGCGTAGCCTGTAGAAGAAAGAAGGTATTGATGCCCTTGGACGGGTCATTGGTGAGGTCACACTTGTAGTATTGTGTTCAATTGTGAAGACTGTTACTGGCAAAGGACATAAGAAGACTTGAAGCGGTCCAGAGAAAGGCGACGAAAATAGTAGAAGGTTTGCGGCAAAAGACATATGAGGAGAGACTGGAAGTCCTGAATATGTATACCATAGAGCAGGGGTGTCCAACCTGCGGCCCAAGGGCCGCAAGTGGCCCCATGAAGTATTTTATGTGGCCCCGGTCGAGGGTGATGCAGTGTTTTCCTCTGCTGCCCCTGGGTGTTTACCGTTTTGCCGGCTCCCTCCTCTGTCTTGCTGCAGCCGTTTGTGCGGCCCCAGAAACATTTTTTTCAGCCAATGCGGCCCAGGGAAGCCAAAAAGTTTAACACCCCTGCCCTAGAGGAAAGGAGGGATAGGGGAGATATGATTCAGACATTCAAATACTTGAAAGGTGTTAACGTAGGTATTAAATCTTTTCCAGAGAAAGGAAAATGGTGAAACCAGAGGACATAATCAGAGGTTGAGGGGTGGTAGACTCAAGAATAATGTTAGGAAATTCTTCTTTACGGAGAGGGTAATTGATGCATCGAATGCGCTCCCGAGGGAGGTGGTGGAGAGGAAAATGGTGACAGAGTTCATACAAGCATGGGATGAACACAGATGGTCTCTAATCAGAAAATAATGGTATATATTGAAGAACTAAGGCCAGTACTGGGCAGACTTGCACAGTTGAGGATGGGCTGGGGAGGGCTTCGATGGCTGGGATGGTTTAGATGGACTGGAGTGAGTTTTGATTTAGACTCCAGTAGACAGAGCCTAAGCACAGTACCAGGCAGAGCTCTGGGTTTCTGGCCAAGAAATATCTAAGGAAAAGGACCATTTAAATTAAATGTTGAATTTATAGAGCGTGAATGGTTGGGCAGACTGGAAGGACCATTCGGGTCTCTATCTGCTGTCATTTACTATGTTACCTTGTTTTGAGCGACTATTGAAAAGGTGTGAGCTAAATATTACACAAACACACACACACTGCTGCCATATAATATAACTCTCCCAAAAAGCAAGAATTGACAGGCTCTTTGCTGACTAAAGCAGACTTTTGCACTGGCCATTTTCAATCTGGAAAAAATTGAAAATAAAGAAGAACTATGAGTTAAAATGAGCAAAGAAGCAGAATTAAGTTCTGTACATCAGGCTCTGTTAAGGCAGGGGATTTATTGCCACATCGAATACAAGCCCAAGTACAATATTTTCTTGCATGGAATGTGTACATTTTTACGTACCGCTTACACCCTCTGCACACTATATGAGTGGGCGTATTTTTACATAGCCAATTTGCCCATGTTACATGTGTACAAATATGGGATACCCCTTGGGATGTTGGACAGCATACGAAGCCAGCTTCAAACATGAAAGATATAGTCTGAATTTTCTAAGTCACAGTACCCGACACTGCGGTAAAAGGGTTCAGACGATTGCTGACAGACATTTCTTTCTCCAGAAAGCCTTTCACTTGCGACTCTTTTGCTGCTTTGCTCAGCTCCTCTTGCTCCTCTGCTTTTCATATGCCTGCACAGTCAGAAATGGCAAGGAGATGGAAAAAAAAGTAACCCAGGACATCTTCCCCCTCAAGCACCCAAGCTCATCCGTCTCCTCACAGAGATGCCAGTGTTGTTATAAAGTCCTCAGACCTATAATAAACCTTGGCAGGGACTTGTTTCACGTGAAAACTCTCGCCTCACAATTTGCTTGCATGGAGAGAGTGTTTCAGGTCACAAATACCCCAATGTACTTTATTCTTCATATAAATGTTATTTCAAATATTAAAGTCCATCAGGGGTTTTTGTGACCTGAAACACTCTCTCCATGCAAGCAAATTGTGAGGCGAGAGTCTTCACGTGAAATGCACCACTGCCGAGGTCTTGTGGCTTATTATGAACACTACTATTTACTATTTCTATAGCGCTGAAAGGCGTATGCGGTGCTATACATTTAACATTCAATAGACAGCCCCTTCTCAGAAGAGCTTACAATCTAATTTGGACAGACAGACAGGACATCACAAGTAAGAGGACTTTACAATAGCGCTGAGATTTCTGAAATTTTGACTCTGAGTCCTCGCTTATGATCCTCCCAGAGATGTGGCAGGTTTCAAGCAGGTTATTAGAATTCCACCACTAAAAGCTCATTCATGTGTTCATTCCTGCCTTATGTGGGTAAAAGCTAAATCCTACCCTACTCCAGCCAACTGCATCGGTGCTTTTCAAAAGCAATCCCTCACACAGCGGATGTGAGATGTTATTTCATTGCATCTTTCTACATTGAAAATTACTACCCTCAGCACCTTGCAGCCGTCTATGAATAGGGTAACTGTTCCTAGCAGTTACATTTCTGTTTTCCCATTTTCCCATTCCTGTATTTGCTGCGATCCGTATCTCCCGTAATCCACTGTCCTGGGCTGCAACTTTCCAAATTCTTATTCTTTGGTTTCAGTTCCCCTTTCCTTAAACGTGTCCAATTTTGATTGATTTACATTTCCCACTCTGTTTCCACATTAACCACCTGTTTTCTTCCATGCTGGTGGGGGTTATGTTTAAACTGCTCAGATAGGGGAAAAATGGTTCAGCCTTTAAGCTAGCATTTGCCACAGGAGGGCAGCACCGAGCATCTCCAGTGGCCAATGCTGGAATAGCGTCCGCAAACTACCAATAGAGTGAAACAGCAGATATTGAACAGAAGTGAAAGAATAAATCCCTTTTTATTTGTCCATTTAAATTCTTCTCCATCATTTTGTTATTGAGATAAACTAATTTGCACTCCATAGTTGGAGAAGAGGGCATTCCCTAAATGTAATGTGATAGAGTATGAACCTTTTTTTAAGTACTTGTTGTTGTTGGAGAGAACAGGCGTCCATGGGGCCCTATGTATCAGAAAATACATCTATTGGAGCAGAGAGGAGGATTTAAGAGATTTAAAGCAGTGCTGCTAAATCTACCTGAGCACACTACTTGGACTTGCTTCTGGGACACTTTTAAAGCGGTCATCAGAGGTGCCATTATATCCTTTAATGCTAAAATTCGCAAAAAACAGAGAAATGATATTACGTCTCTGGAAAATTCTATAAAGCAACTAGAAGTATCTCATCAACAAAATCCTTTGGACATCCCGTTATTACAGAAGCTTCACAAAACACGCATGCGTTTAAACACAATTTTATGCTCTAACTCTGCTACTGCGTTAATGCTACAATCCGCATCGTATTACTCGGATAACAACAAATGTGGCCACCTTCTGGCCTCATATCTCAAGAAAAAGGAAGAACGGAGCCATATTTCTTCTATAAAAACACGTACCGATGAGCTCACTGTGGATCCTGTTAAAATTGCTAATGAGTTTCAGTCCTCACTGTGAAGCTACAGATTTCGGGTTTCACTGGTCAGACAATCGAATTAAATATCTCGGTGTATATTTTGGTCCCACTTTGGAAGAAACTTCTGCTTATAATGTTGAATATATTACATCCATGGTCCGGGATCTTGTCAACCGTTGGTCTCCTCTTAGCCTGACATGGTGGGGTCGGTTAGAATCCATAAAAATGATGATCTCCCCTAAAGTTAACTACGTTCTTAATATGCTTCCTTTTCTGCTACCAAAATCTTTTTATACCTCTTTGGATACCATTCTCTCGAAGTTCCTATGGAATATGAAACAGCCACGTATTGGACTACAGAAACTTAAGGCTAGTAAAGCTAATGGTGGGGTTGGTTTCCCTTGCTTCTATCAATATCACATCTCCTTTCTGCTCCGCCAATGTTCATCATGGTCAATGAATTTAAACGATAAAGAATCACCATGTTGGCTCTTGCTTGAACAAGCTAAATACGATATACAACCCTTGAATCTCATTGTAGATATGGAAGTCCCTTCCGCTTTCAAGTCAGACGCCATCTTCACTTCAGCTAAATCAGCTCTCTCATTACTGGATAGCCTTATGGACGTTAAATGGTCTTCCTCTCTACATACCCCCATTTGGAATAATCCACTAATTAAAATGCAGAACTCCACTGTTTCTTGGCACTTTTGGCAAAAATGTGGGATTTGGTCGATTAAACATATATGTCATCGCCACACCTGGTTGAGCTTCACAGAGTTGGTCACATTATATAATCTTCCTATTAGCCAACAATTTAGGTGGTTACAACTTACTCATTGTCTGAGGAAGGCTTTCCCTAAATTAGAGACTCTTCAGGAATCGCCAGATTTGCTGACTTTTATGACTAAACTCTCAACACTACGCTCTAAAGGCGTAGCCTCTTTATGGTACAAATTAATACAATTGAAAAAATTTGCGTTTCACCCCATTAACTTCTCTAAGTGGTTTGATGATCTACATTTTATACAGATGACGATTCCTGGACAAAAATATGGTCTCACTGCTTTAAATCTCTTAAATCCTCCTCTCTGCTCCAATCGATGTATTTTCTGATACATAGGGCCACATGGACGCCTGTTCTCTCCAATAAGATTAATGCTAATCTACCTTCTACGTGCTGGTCCTGTGGTATTTCTACTGGTACTTTAGTTCATTTGCTTTTTTATTGCCCCTTACTCCAAAGTTACTGGGCTAGTGTTTGACGAACTATCTCAGATATTTTCTCTATACAAACAGACATTGACTATTTTCTTATACTGTTTGGTAATTTTGAAGGCATTCATATGCATGACTATTCTGAAGCCCAGCTCTTCCGCATTTTAACGGCGCTGGCTCTCCAGAACATCCTATATAAATGGAAAAATCTGGCTAATGTTGAATATAACGTGTGGTGGAACTCTGTATGTTTAATAGTTAAATATGAAAAAATCAATGCTGAACGACGCAATGCTTACAAATCCTATTGTAATATTTGGTCACCTATAGTATCTTACTGTAATATGGATCTTAATGCATAAATTTGGCCTGCTTGGTATGCTCATTCTCATAATATATGTATATTTTCCCATACTTCTAAATGTACTGACAGTATCATTATTTCTCGCTGATAGCTTACAGCTTGTTTATGACATATTGATGCATAATCCTTTAAGCTGCTCTGTATACAATCCCTACTATTGTTATTTTACTGCTCTGTTGTGCATTACTCGTTTGTGCATGACCATTACTCGTTTATTCTAAGCTTGAAAATAAATAAAAACACTTGATGTGAAAACCTGGCTGGATCAAGTGTTGTGTGTTGGGTTAGTAACAGAAGACTGAGCAGTAAGAGCCAATACCGCTGCAAGAGAAGAGGCTGAGGATTCAATGATGTTAATTTTCCTGGTAACAGTATTTTAAATGCATTCAGGTAACAATTTAGAAGTCAGAGTCTATAATTGCAGTCCAGGTGATGTGAAAATAAAAGTGTTTACTGCTTTTCTGAAGTTTGATCATTTTTAAAGAGTTACCCGGCGTACGCAGTGCCAAGACAAGAAATACAGGGAGAGAAAAGGTGAGCCAAAAGTCACTGGGTAAATGGTGTCCTAGTGGAAGCTGTTCCTGGTTTTGGAGCAAAGGGCTGAGGGTTCAAACCCTTTCAATGAAGAAATGTCTTTTATCTATTTTTAAAATCGAATCAGAGAGAGAATTTTGGACCCACAGCCCCTTGCTCCAAAAGCATGAGCACCTTCAACTAGGTCACCATTTACCGACTGACTGTTCAGTTGACTTTTCTGTTCCCTATACATTTCTCTCTCTGATTTGCTTTTAAAAATAGATTAAAGACATTTATTCATGAAAGCATTTGAATCCTCAGCCCTTTGCTTCAAAGGCACTCAGGCACAAATAGAGAAGTCACCCAGCCCTTCTCCCCATTCGGTTTCTTGCAGCATTTCTTCCCAGTGATTGCCTTCATCACCCCCTCACCTCTTCTTTTTTGCAGACTTCTCTCTCCTGGGAAATAACCTCTTGCGATTCACTTACCCCATTGAGAGCTGCAGTCAGGATGTGGCTTATCCTTGCTTCCAGTAGCTCTCTCTTTCTCCTGTAGCCTATTGGTCAGATATTCCAGCCAATAGGCTATAAAGGGAGGCGGGAGCAGTCATTAGGACAGAAGCACTTCCTTCCTGCCCTGTGTGTCTCCTGTGGAGCTTTGAGCATCCCTGATTGCCCAGGCTGATTAACAGTTAATCTGGCCCTGGAAGCCAAGGTGAGATTTTAGGGGTGTTTTACTGGCTCCATCTATACTTCTGGTTCTGGTAAAGGTTCTCTAGTTTTAAAATCGCTTGTATATTCTTTCCAAAAATACACAGTCTTGGGGGGGGTGGGGGGGTTGGCACAAAAAGAAGCTATTTAGTACAATTTAAAACAAGTTGAAAAAGAAAATGTTTCTTCATTCAGGCCCTGATTCTACAAAGTGCGTCCCGATTTTAGGCAGCTGTAGGCGTCCTACAGCTGTCTAATCAGCCAATCGGAAAAGAGGAGATTGAGAGGGGATATGATCGAAACATTCAAGGTGCTAAAGGGAATAGACTTAGTAGATAGGACAGGTTGTTAACCCTCTCCAAGGTAGGGAGAACGAGAGGGCACTCTCTAAAATTGTACGACCGAATGCTTCCCAAAACCCTTCAAAAATACCCCAGAGTTACTCCCCTCCCAGCACCTGTACCCAGTCCTCTACCTACCCAAGGTAGTGCAGAGGAGAGCAACAAACCCCGGGGAAGTCCAACCCTTCCCAAACTGATGGAAAACAAACTGCACCCCAGAGTCCCCAACAGACTGCCAGCAACATAAACATCCCCCTTCAAGCCAAACAGGTTAAAAGTACAGACATTCTATAAAATCGTCTAATATTAGAACAAAAGATGAGAGCCAAAGGCAACAGACAACCACACAGTGGCTTTGCTGGCTCACAAATAGCTAGAAAAGCCCACGAACAGCACCCCCCCAAAAAAAAAAATATATCAAGTGGCAGATCTGACAGGTTTCTTTCCAGATCTCAACGCTGTAGTCCATGTCCCGCTCAGACTAGACATCACTGCTATCTCAGGAAGGTTCGTGCAGCCCAGATCTTGCATCTCCGACCACGCTTCTGCAACGGTGCTCACTCGCTTAGATCTTCCATTCACAGTCAACCACACCCCAAAGGGAAATAGCCAGCGAAACCTATGTCCACCTCCACGCAAAGAAGCTTGGGTGACTTCTTTAAAGGCCTTGCGTTTCTGTAGCGTAGACCATGCTAGATCCTGAAATACTCCCACAGCCAGATCTTGCTAAAGAAAAGTCACCTGCAAAAACACTCCTTTAAATTGTAATCGCCAAAGCAAGTGATAATATCCTTAGTGCCCGGACCTCTAGTTGGCCCCAGACTACAATGTGCCCATAGTAAAAGCATGAGTTCTGGCACGTCTGCTCCATTAGCCCACAGCATTGTTCGTAAAACTCCTGCACCACCATTTTGCAGTCCTGATAGGCCTCCACCTCTGGTATGCCTTTAAAATACAGATTACTGCACCGGGATCGATTTTCAAGATCCTCCGCCTGCGCTTGTAGGTCTTGCAGTTCAGTAGATATACAATCGGTAGATTCTTTAATCCCAGACACCAATGTAGAAATGGTTTCCACGTGGTCTTCAGAGGTGGAAACCCATGCACCCAACTCATTAACATCAGAGCAGAGTTCTATGCTTTAACATCGATGTGGACCCCAATCATCTCCTCCTTCAATACTTTAAACCACATCTGTGAGCCTCCTCACCGTCCTCCAACTGTTGAGCAGGGATACCCTCATCCTCCGAATCTGAATGAGTCGCCTGCCCTGCCACCATCTTTTTTTTCTCCAGAGGACCTCTAGGCAGGAATGCAGAGGACTTCTCAGCCCCTTCACCATAACCATCCTGACCCTCGACCTCCCAAGAGTCAGAGATGCTATGTTCTGGAAGCTTTTAACTCCACAATTCTCATCAGCCCCTACGGAGCTCTCGATTTAGGCAGCCATTCACCGGGATGTAAAAATCTGGCAACTACTCTGACCGGATCTTCTTTCTTTTCCTGCAGCTTATAGAGTTATTGCTAAGGGCAGACACTTTGCTGATTAATGCCCATCTGGAGTTTTTCTCTTTCACCACTGTGCCCAGTTTCTTTGCATCCAGCTTTTTACTGGTCAGAATGGGGATGACCCAGGTGATCATAATCTCTTCATTCTCGAGTATTCTCTTAGGGTTGTGGGTCCCCCAGTGCTCTTCCAGTCCAATGATGCTAAAGTGTTTACAAAGTTCCCATATGATGTGAGATGTTATTTCATTGCATCGTTCTACATTGAAAATTACTACCCTCAGCACCTTGCAGCCATCTATGAATAGAATAACTTTTCCTATCAGTTACATTTCTGTTTTTCCATTTTCCCACTCCTGTATTTGCTGCGATCCGTATCTCCCGTGATGTATTGTCCTGGGTTGCAACTTTCCAAATTCTTATCCTTTGGTTTCAGTTCCCCTTTCCTTAAATGTGACCAGATTTGATTGATTTACAATTTCCATTCTATTTCCTTATTAACCACCTGATCTGTTTTCGATGCTGATGGGGGTGATGTTGAAACTCTGCTCAGATAGGGGGTAAATGGTTCAGCCTTTATGCTATACATTTGCCACAGGAGGGCAGCACTGAGCATCTTTGCAGTATAAAGATATTGAAGAGATACCTTCTCAATGTTCTGAATGTGATAATCATAAAAAGAATGAAAATATACCTTTTAAATGTTCCAAATGTGATAAGTTTAAAGACACGGAAGAGATACATTTAAAGATGTTCTAAATGTGATAAGCATAAAAACAATAAAGAGATACATTTATGCTAGACATTTGCCACAGGAGGGCAGCACTGAGCATCTCTGCAATATAAAGACACTGAAAAGAAAAAGTTTTAATGTTCTGAATGTGATAAATATAAAGACACTGATGAGATACCTTTAAAATGTTCTAAATGTGATAAGTATAAAGACATTGAAGAGATACCTTCTTAATGTTCTGAATGTGATAATCATAAAAAGAATGAAAAGATACATTTTAAATGTTCTAAATGTGATAAGTATAAAGACAAATACTAAAATGATACCATTTAAATATTCTAAATGTCACATAAAAACAATAAAGAGATACATTTTAAATATTCTAAATGTGATAAGTATAAAGACAGGGAAGAGATACATTTTAAATGTTCTAAATGTAATAAGCATAAAAACAATAGAGAAACCTTTATGCTATACATTTGCCACAGGAGGGCAGCACTGAGCATCTTTGCAGTATAAAGACATTGAAGAGATACTTTCTAAATGTTCCGAATGTGATAATCATAAAAAAGAATGAAAAGATACCTTTTAAATGTTCCAAATGTGATAACTATAAAGACAAATATTGAAGAGATACCTTTTGAATGTTCTAAATGTGATAAGCATAAAAACAATTTAAAGATACCTTTTCAATGTTCTGAATGTGATAATCATAAAAAACAATGAAAAGATACCTTTTAAATGTCCCAAATGTGATACATATACAGACACATACTAAAGAGATACCTTTATGCTGGATATTTGCCACAGGAGAGCAGCACTGAGCATCTCTGCAGTATAAAGACACTGAATAGAAACCGTTTTAATGTTCTGAATGTAATAAGTTTAAAGACACTGAACAGATACTTTTTAAATGTTCTAAATGTGATAAGCATAAAAACAATAAAGACATACCCTTTAAATGTTCTAAATGTGATAAGTTTAAAGACACGGAAGAGATACATTTAAAAATGTTCTAAATGTGATAAGCATAAAAGCAATAAAGAGATACATTTATGCTAGACATTTGCCACAGGAGGGCAGCACTGAGCATCTCTGCGGTATAAAGACACTGAAAAGAAACAGTTTTAATGTTCTGAATGTGATAAATATAAAGACACTGATGAGATACCTTTAAAATGTTCTAAATGTAATAATATAAAGACATTGAAGAGATACCTTCTTAATGTTCTGAATGTGATAATCATAAAAAGAATGAAAAGATACCTTTTCAATGTTCTGAATGTGATAATCATAAAAAACAATGAAAAGATACCTTTTAAATGTTCCAAATGTGATAAGTATAAAGACAAATACTAAAATGATACCATTTAAATGTTCTGAATGTCACATAAAAAATAAAGAGATACATTTTAATGTTCTAAATGTGATAAGCATAAAATGTTCTAAATGTGATAAACATAAAAACAATAAAGAGATACCTTTATGCTGGATATTTGCCACAGGAGAGCAGCACTGAGCATCTCTGCAGTATAAAGACACTGAATAGAAACCGTTTTAATGTTCTGAATGTTATAAGTTTAAAGACACTGAACAGATACTTTTTAAATGTTCTAAATGTGATACCTTTTAAATGTTCTAAATGTGATAAGCATAAAAACAATATAGAGATACCTTTTAAATGTTCTAAATGTGATAAGTATAAAGACATGGAAGAGATATATTTTAAATATTCTAAATGTGATAAGCATAAAAAAAACAATGAAAGGATAACTCTTCAATGTTCTGAATGTGATAATCATAAAAAAAACAATGAAAAGATACCTTTTAAATGTCCCAAATGTGATACATATACAGACACATACTGAAGAGATACCTTTTAAATGTTTTGAATGTAACATAAAAACAATAAAGAGATACCTTTTCAATGTTCTGAATGTGATAAATATAAAGACACTGATGAGATACCTTTAAAATGTTTTAAATGTCACAAATGTGATACATATACAGACACATACTAAAGTGATACCTTTTTTTTAATGTTCAAAAAAGTTTTATTTATTTTCAAGCTTAGAATAAACATCCAGAAATGGTCATGATACCTTTTAAATGTTCTGAATGTCACATAAAAACAATAAAGAGATACCTTTTAAATGTTCTGAATGTCACATAAAAAAATAAAGAGATACATTTTAAATGTTCTAAATGTGATAAGCATAAAAACAATAAAGAGATACCTTTATGCTGGATATTTGCCACAGGAGAGCAGCACTGAACATCTCTGCAGTATAAAGACACTGAATAGAAACCGTTTTCATGTTCTGAATGTAAGAACATAAGAACATAAGAACATAAGCAGTGCCTCCGCCGGGTCAGACCACAGGTCCATCTCGCCCAGCAGTCCGCTCCCGCGGCGGCCCAAAACAGGTCAAGACCTGTCTGAATCATCAGAAGGGGCTCCCTTGCCACCTTGGTTTCCCATTTAAGTCCTGCCTTCCTATCGAAGTCCTAGCCCTCCGGTCTTGCACATGCACGACCAGGTTAGTTTATACTCATTACCTGATTTACTTCCTATACTTGTGTTATTACCCAGCTCCTCCCTCAGTATCCCACGATCCCTTTATCCCTCAGGAATCCATCCAATCCCTGTTTGAATCCTTGTACCGTATTCTGCCTGATCACTTCCTCCGGTAGCGCATTCCAAGTGTCCACGACCCTCTGGGTGAAAAAAAACTTCCTTGCATTTGTTTTGAACCTGTCTCCCTTCAGTTTCTCAGAATGCCCCCTTGTATTTGCTGTCCCCTTCAGTCTGAAGAATCTGTCCCTATCCACCTTCTCTATGCCCCTCATGATCTTGAAGGTCTCTATCATATCTCCCCTGAGCCTCCTTTTCTCCAGAGAGAAGAGCCCCAGCCTATCCAGCCTCTCGGCGTATGAGCAGTGTTCCAGCCCTCTTACCAATTTCGTTGCTCTCCTTTGGACTCTCTCAAGTACCGCCATGTCCTTCTTGAGGTGCGGCGACCAATACTGAACGCAGTATTCCAGATGTGGATGCACCATCGCTCGATACAATGGCATGATGACTTCCCGTGTTCTGGTTGCTATGCCCTTCTTTATGATGCCCAGCATCCTGTTGGCTTTTTTCGAGGCTGCTGCGCACTGTGCAGATGGCTTCAGTGATGCATCCACCAGCACACCCAAGTCTCTCTCGAGTCTGCTGTCTCCCAACAATACCCCCCCTAATTTGTAGCTGAACAACGGGTTCTTTTTCCCTATATGCATGACCTTGCATTTGTCCACGTTGAAGCGCATTTGCCATTTGTTTGCCCAGTCTTCCAGCTTATCCAGGACCCTTTGTAGGTCCTCACACTCCTCCCTGGTCGTAACTCTGCCGCACAGTTTGGTATCGTCTGCGAATTTTATAACCTCACACTTTGCATCCTTTTCCAGGTCATTGATGAATATGTTAAAGAGTAAGGGCCCCAGCACCGATCCCTGTGGCACACCGCTCATGACTCCCCGCCAGTCAGAATATTGACCCTTTACTCCAACCCTCTGCAGTCTTTCCGACAACCAGTGCTTGATCCATCTGTGCACATCCCCTCCCACCCCGTGGTTCCACAGCTTCTTAAGTAGCCTTTCATGTGGCACCTTGTCGAAAGCCTTTTGAAAGTCGAGGTAAATGATGTCTATGGGCTCCCCATTGTCCACCCGACTGCTTATTCCCTCAAAGAAGTACAGAAGGTTCGTTAGGCATGACCTTCCCTTACAGAATCCGTGCTGGCTTGTTCTCAGTAGGCCATTTCTCTCGATGTGCTCGCAAATGCCGTCCTTGATCATAGCTTCCACAATCTTCCCTGTAATAAGTTTAAAGACACTGAACAGATACTTTTTAAATGTTCTAAATGTGATACCTTTTAAATGTTCTAAATGTGATAAGCATAAAAACAATAAAGAGATACCCTTTAAATGTTCTAAATGTGATAAGTATAAAGACACGGAAGAGATACATTTAAAAATGTTCTAAATGTGATAAGCATTAAAACAATAAAGAGATACATTTATGCTAGACATTTGCCACAGGAGGGCAGCACTGAGCATCTCTGCAATATAAAGACACTGAAAAGAAACAGTTTTAATGTTCTAAATGTGATAAATATAAAGACACTGATGAGATACCTTTAAAATGTTCTAAATGTGATAAGTATAAAGACAAATACTAAAATGATACCATTTAAATGTTCTGAATGTCACATAAAAACAATAAAGAGATACATTTTAAATATTCTAAATGCGATAAGTATAAAGACAGGGAAGAGATACACTTTAAATGTTCTAAATGTAATAAGCATAAAAACAATAAAGAGATACCTTTATGCTATACATTTGCCACAGGAGGGCAGCACTGAGCATCTCTGCAATATAAAGACACTGAAAAGAAACAGTTTTAATGTTCTAAATGTGATAAATATAAAGACACTGATGAGATACCTTTAAAATGTTCTAAATGTGATAAGTATAAAGACAAATACTAAAATGATACCATTTAAATGTTCTGAATGTCACATAAAAACAGGGAAGAGATACATTTTAAATGTTCTAAATGTAATAAGCATAAAAACAATAAAGAGATACCTTTATGCTATACATTTGCCACAGGAGGGCAGCACTGAGCATCTTTGCAGTATAAAGACATTGAAGAGATACTTTCTAAATGTTCCGAATGTGATAATCATAAAAAAGAATGAAAAGATACCTTTTAAATGTTCCAAATGTGATAACTATAAAGACAAATATTGAAGAGATATCTTTTGAATGTTCTAAATGTGATAAGCATAAAAAACAATGAAAAGATACCTTTTCAATGTTCTGAATGTGATAATCATAAAAAACAATGAAAAGATACCTTTTAAATGTCCCAAATGTGATACATATACAGACACATACTAAAGAGATACCTTTTAAATGTTTTGAATGTCACATAAAAAAATAAAGAGATACATTTTAAATGTTCTAAATGTGATAAGCATAAAAACAATAAAGAGATAACTTTATGCTGGATATTTGCCACAGGAGAGCAGCACTGAGCATCTCTGCAGTATAAAGACACTGAATAGAAACCGTTTTAATGTTCTGAATGTAATAAGTTTAAAGACACCGAACAGATACTTTTTAAATGTTCTAAATGTGATACCTTTTAAATGTTCTAAATGTGATAAGCATAAAAACAATAAAGACATACCCTTTAAATGTTCTAAATGTGATAAGTATAAAGACATGGAAGAGATACATTTAAAAATGTTCTAAATGTGATAAGCATAAAAGCAATAAAGAGATACATTTATGCTAGACATTTGCCACAGGAGGGCAGCACTGAGGATCTCTGCGGTATAAAGACACTGAAAAGAAACAGTTTTAATGTTCTGAATGTGATAAATATAAAGACACTGATGAGATACCTTTAAAATGTTCTAAATGTAATAATATAAAGACATTGAAGAGATACCTTCTTAATGTTCTGAATGTGATAATCATAAAAAGAATGAAAGATACCTTTTCAATGTTCTGAATGTGATAATCATAAAAAACAATGAAAAGATACCTTTTAAATTTTCCAAATGTGATAAGTATAAAGACAAATATTAAAATGATACCATTTAAATGTTCTGAATGTCACATAAAAAATAAAGAGATACATTTTAAATGTTCTAAATGTGATAAGCATAAAAACAATATAGAGATACCTTTTAAATGTTCTAACTGTGATAAGTATAAAGACATGGAAGAGATATATTTTAAATATTCTAAATGTGATAACCATAAAAAAACAATGAAAGGATAACTCTTCAATGTTCTGAATGTGATAATCATAAAAAAACAATGAAAAGATACCTTTTAAATGTCCCAAATGTGATACATATACAGACACATACTGAAGAGATACCTTTTAAATGTTTTAAATGTCGCAAATGTGATACATATACAGACACATACTAAAGTGATACTTTTTTTTTTTTAATGTTCAAAAAAGTTTTATTTATTTTCAAGCTTAGAATAAACAACCAGAAATGGTCATGATACCTTTTAAATGTTCTGAATGTCACATAAAAACAATAAAGAGATACCTTTTAAATGTTCTAAATGTGATAAGTATAAAGACATGGAAGAGATACATTTTAAATGTTCTAAATGTGATAAGCATAAAAACAATAAAGAGATACCTTTATACTAGACATTTGCTACAGGAGGGCAGCAGTGAGCATCTCTGCAGTATAAAGACACTGAAGAGAAACAGTTTTAATGTTCTGAATGTTATAAGTATAAAGACACTGAACAGATACTTTTTAAATGTTCTAAATGTGATAAGTATAAAGACACTGAAGAGATACCTTTTAAATGTTCTAAATGTGATAAGTATAAAGACACTGAAGAGATACATTTAAAAATGTTCTGAATGTGATAAGAATAAAAACAATAAAGAGATACATTTATGCTAGACATTTGCCACAGGAGGGCAGCACTGAGCATCTCTGCGGTATAAAGACACTGAAAAGAAACAGTTTTAATGTTCTGAATGTGATAAATATAAAGACACTGATGGGATACCTTGAAAATGTTCTAAATGTGATAAGTATAAAGACATTGAAGAGATACCTTCTTAATGTTCTGAATGTGATAATCATAAAAAGAATGAAAAGATACCTTTTCAATGTTCCAAATGTGATAAGTATAAAGACAAATACTAAAATGATACCATTTAAATGTTCTGAATGTCACATAAAAAAATAAAGAGATACATATTAAATGTTCTAAATGTGATAAGCATAAAAACAATAAAGAGATACCTTTATGCTGGATATTTGCCACAGGAGAGCAGCACTGAGCATCTCTGCAGTATAAAGACACTGAATAGAAACCGTTTTAATGTTCTGAATGTTATAAGTTTAAAGACACTGAACAGATACTTTTTAAATGTTCTAAATGTGATACCTTTTAAATGTTCTTAATGTGATAAGCATAAAAACAATAAAGAGATACCTTTTAAATGTTCTAAATGTGATAAGTATAAAGACATGGAAGAGATACATTTAAAATGTTCTGAATGTGATAAGCATAAAAACAATAAAGAGATACATTTATGCTAGACAATTGCCACAGGAGGGCAGCACTGAGCATCTCTGCGGTATAAAGACTCTGAAAAGAAACAGTTTTAATGTTCTGAATGTGATAAATATAAAGACACTGATGAGATACCTTTAAAATGTTCTAAATGTGATAAGCATAAAAACAATATAGAGATACCTTTTAAATGTTCTAAATGTGATAAGTATAAAGACAAATACTAAAATGATACCATTTAAATGTTCTGAATGTCACATAAAAAAATAAAGAGATACATTTTAAATGTTCTAAATGTGATAAGCATGAAAACAATAAAGAGATACCTTTATGCTGGATATTTGCCACAGGAGAGCAGCACTGAACATCTGTGCAGTATAAAGACACTGAAGAGAAACAGTTTTAATGTTCTGAATGTAATAAGTTTAAAGACACTGAACAGATACTTTTTAAATGTTCTAAATGTGATACCTTTTAAATGTTCTAAATGTGATAAGCATAAAAACAATAAAGAGATACCCTTTAAATGTTCTAAATGTGATAAGTATAAAGACACGGAAGAGATACATTTAAAAATGTTCTAAATGTGATAAGCATAAAAACAATAAAGAGATACATTTATGCTAGACATTTGCCACAGGAGGGCAGCACTGAGCATCTCTGCAATATAAAGACACTGAAAAGAAACAGTTTTAATGTTCTAAATGTGATAAGTATAAAGACAAATACTAAAATGATACCATTTAAATGTTCTGAATGTCACATAAAAACAGGGAAGAGATACATTTTAAATGTTCTAAATGTAATAAGCATAAAAACAATAAAGAGATACCTTTATGCTATACATTTGCCACAGGAGGGCAGCACTGAGCATCTTTGCAGTATAAAGACATTGAAGAGATACTTTCTAAATGTTCCGAATGTGATAATCATAAAAAAGAATGAAAAGATACCTTTTAAATGTTCCAAATGTGATAACTATAAAGACAAATATTGAAGAGATATCTTTTGAATGTTCTAAATGTGATAAGCATAAAAAACAATGAAAAGATACCTTTTCAATGTTCTGAATGTGATAATCATAAAAAAACAATGAAAAGATACCTTTTAAATGTCCCAAATGTGATACATATACAGACACATACTAAAGAGATACCTTTTAAATGTTTTGAATGTCACATAAAAAAATAAAGAGATACATTTTAAATGTTCTAAATGTGATAAGCATAAAAACAATAAAGAGATACCTTTATGCTGGATATTTACCACAGGAGATTAGCACTGAGCATCTCTGCAGTATAAAGACACTGAATAGAAACCGTTTTAATGTTCTGAATGTAATAAGTTTAAAGACACTGAACAGATACTTTTTAAATGTTCTAAATGTGATAAGCATAAAAACAATAAAGACATACCCTTTAAATGTTCTAAATGTGATAAGTATAAAGACACGGAAGAGATACATTTAAAAATGTTCTAAATGTGATAAGCATAAAAGCAATAAAGAGATACATTTATGCTAGACATTTGCCACAGGAGGGCAGCACTGAGCATCTCTGCGGTATAAAGACTCTGAAAAGAAACAGTTTTAATGTTCTGAATGTGATAAATATAAAGACACTGATGAGATACCTTTAAAATGTTCTAAATGTGATAAGTATAAAGACATTGAAGAGATACCTTCTTAATGTTCTGAATGTGATAATCATAAAAAGAATGAAAAGATACCTTTTAAATATTCCAAATGTGATAAGTTTAAAGACAAATACTAAAATGATACCATTTAAATGTTCTGAATGTCACATAAAAAAATAAAGAGATACATTTTAAATGTTTTAAATGTGATAAGCATAAAAACAATTAAGAGATACCTTTATGCTGGATATTTGCCACAGGAGAGCAGCACTGAGCATCTCTGCAGTATAAAAACACTGAATAGAAACCGTTTTAATGTTCTGAATGTTATAAGTTTAAATGCACTGAACAGATGCCATCAGACCTAGGCGATTTTCCAGAAGAGAGGTTTTGTATAGCTAGTAATATTTCCGAGATATCAATTTCAGATCGTAGTACCTCTACATCTGTTGCTGCTAGAGAGGGTCGCTGCAAAGACGCTAGGAAGTCATCTGAACCGGTCAGATGATTCATATTCTCAGATGTGTAGAGTTGGTTATAATAAGAATGAAAAGCTGAAGAGATATCCGATTGCTAGGAAAGAAGTGTCCCAGAAAGACTCTTAATAGAAGAAATCTGTACTTTGACTCTCTTCCTTTTGAGGTAATTAGCAAGTAGTTTGCTGCTCTTATTCATCTCCACATAATATTTAGTAGAAGTAGTAAAAATATCTTCTTGTGCTGCCATACTGGCTAATTTGTTAAAGGAGTATTTGAGTTTATAGATATCAGGTAAAAGAATTTTATCATTAGTGCGGAAGAACTCCTGTTCTCGGGATTTGATTTGAAGTTCAATATTTTGCTGCTCTATACTATTTTGTTTTAATTTGTATGCATGACATGAAATGAGTTCACCCCTGAGAGAAACTTTGAAAGCTTCCCATATAGTCAAGGGATCCATAGAATCTGTGCTATTGAAATGGAAGAATTCAGTGATAAATTTATCAATCCGTTATTTGATAGATTCATCAGTTAATAGATGGTTAGGAAGACACCAAAGAGGAGATCTAGAAGAAGTCAGGGATGACCATTTCAAGTCAATAGATATTGGGGCATGATCTGAGATGACAATAGGATTGATGGTAGAGTGTTCTAAATTGGGTATTAGTGAGGAGGAAATAAGAAAATAATCAATTCTTGAATAATTATTATGAGGAGAAGAAAAATAAGAATATTCTCTAGCATCTGGGTGTTGTAACCTCCAGGGCTCTGTAAGATCATAGTGTTTGAGCAGGGAATGTAAAGTATGGTTTGCCTTGGAGGGGGAGAGAAAACAAGGGGAGTGTCTATCAAGCCATGTATCCAGCGGCAGATTGAAATAACCTGCCATAATGAGAAGTAGAGGTTCAAATTCAGAAATAGCTTGGAAAAGTTGCAGAAAAAATTCAGGGGAATCTATATTAGGGGCATAGACATTGGCGAGAAGTACCTCCTGGGAGTAAATGTTCACTTTAGCAATCAGCCATCTACCTTCAGTGTCACGTTTCATGTCTAAAAGCTGGAAAGGAATATTTTTATGCGATAGAATTGCAACTCCGTGTTTCCTACCAAGGGCTGGTGCATCCGCAATGTGGGTAAACCAGTCATTAGTCCCTATGAAATGTGAGAGGTTAGAAATGTGGGTTTCCAGCAAAAAGACAATGGATGGTTTGAGTTTTTTAAGGTGTGTAAAGATTTTTTTCCTTTTTATAGGATGTCGCAATCCATTAACATTCCAGGATATAAAAGTAAGCTTGGAAAAATTATCTCTAGGGGCCATTATAAAATAAATCTAAATAAAGACATAATAGGAACTGCGTGAAAATGGAAAGTAAGAAGAACAGAGCAGGAAAGAAGGACCTCTGGGGGAAAAGGTACAGAGAAGGCATGAAGAGCTAAGAGAGGCTCAGCAAAATGGAGAAAAATTTAGGTGATGGGGGAAAAGCAGGTAAACAAGAGGCACCTGAAGGACCAGTAGAAAAAAGTCCTCCATTACATAGCATATAATAATATGAGAAAGCCATATGCACAGAACAGCGTCAGAAATAAGTGTAAAAGTATTGTACATATTCAATGAAGAAAGGTAAGACAAGTAAAGACCATAATACCAAAGTATAGAAGAAATAAAAGGTAGGAGAAGAGAATCACAAAACAATCAATCAATATTTACCATGGTGAAATATAAAAAGGAATAAGATCATATGCAAGGTATCAATCGTAGGAATTCAATAAAGTACAAAATCCATAAAAAAGCAAGTAGATGGTAATAGAAATGTACAAGCTAATATAGTGTACAAGGTATAATTTGGTTTTACTTTACAAACATAGCTGTATTAAATTCAGAAATCCAAATATAGTAGTTGATATAGACAGAAATAGGTAGAAAGATTCCTAGAGGTCGTTTGGGCTAAATCCGGTACAATCAGCACTTTTCTGCCATCGATGGTGAGACCAGCATGAGATCTTGCAGCTGTCAGAATTTGGAGTGCTTGTGGGAAACGGAAGAGCTTAGCAACTATCGGACGAGGGAAGGGTTGATTCTGTTTCATACGAGAAGGGACCTGGTGGGAGCGTTCTATGTCGATCTCACAGGCAGGATCCAGGTGGAGTACTTTAGGCAACCATTTTGCAAGAAAAGCAGTCATGTCCGTTCCCTCAATATTTTCTCTTAAACCAATTATGCAAATGTTATTTCTACGGCTCCAGTTAGCAAGATCTTCCAGAGTCACACTAGACCGACATTTAACGCTAGCAGAACATACAAACTTAGTGGTACAAAAATGCTTTTTTACATTGTGGAAATTAAGAACCATTAAAAAAATTATGATCCTTTATCATTCAGACTTGGTGCAAGCATTAGTTTTATCTATTTTAGACTATTGTAACATCATCTATTTAGGAGCACCCCAAAAAATTCTAAGGAAATTAAGGATAATTCAGATTACAGCTGTTCGATTGATTTTTGGTTTAAAAAAGAATGACCATATTAGTCCATATTACTTCATTGGCTGCCTTTGGAGGCAAGAGTATTATTCAAATTTTCTTGTATCTGCTTTAAGCTGATATTGGGATTGTCTCCAGCTTACCTTTTTCCTCATTTTGTGTTGCAAAGACCATCAAGAGAAACTAGAAACTTTTACTTATTTGCTTATCCCAAAATTAATGGGTGTAGATATAAGACCTTCTTAGATAGGACCCTGGCAACAATCTTGGTTAGGTAAATGTATTCAGCAAACTATGTTATCCTATTGCAGTTTTCGGAAATTAATTAAGACCACTTTGTTCGATTAGTTTATTACTTGGTGAGTTTTATTATTGAAATTCTATTTTACAGTCTCAAATTTATAAGCGGTTGCAGTTGAAACAAGCCATTCAGAAGGGGTTCCCTGAATGGCAAAATTTAAAAAAAGGTTCTGTGCTTCCAGACAGATTTACTAGGACATCAGGCCGCCCGGTGGTATAAATTAAAATCTGAATTCTTGAATAAAAAGCCAAAAGCTTGTCTTAGGGACACTGGATCATCTGCTGTTCTATTGTCCTTTGATACTTAACTTTTGGAAGTCAATAAGGGGACAGATTAATATCATACTGGAGGCATCAATTCCATTGACGTATGAGGTATGTGGAAAGTTATTGCATATTAAGCCCCCCATGGACCGCTATAAATGCCGGCTTTTCCTTATTATGACCGGGATAGCCATGCAAATTATTACTTGCAATTAGAAGAACTGGGATCACCTCAGTTTTCCTTTCTGGTGGGCGAGCTTATGCTTAACTTATAAGTATGAAAAAATGGATGCTGACTTGCTGGGGCATAATAAGATATTCAAATTGGTTTGGGGTCCATTGATGTCTTTTGTAGATGTGTTATAATTGCCCTTTATCTTTACCTTTATTTTCCATTGTTTTGCATCCACACATCCGAGGGGGGGGGGTGAGCGGGAGGGGGGTATTACTTTTGTTTTGGTATTATTCTTGATGGTAATGTTGGATGGGGGAGGGAATTTTATTTTTTGTATAAATTCTGATTGTTTATAAGTGCTTATTTTATTATTATTATCTGTATGTAAATTGTATTGCACTTTTTGTTGGCATTAAAAACTAAATAAAGTTAAAAAGAAATTCTATTTTACAAATATTAGTATTTTGTACTGTATGAATGCATTTCGCTGATTGTCCAGCTCTTTTTAGAGTAAACCGCCTAGAACCTTTGGTTATGGCGCTATAAAAGAATAAAGTTATTATTCTTAATATTATGATCCTCCCAGAGATGCGGCAAGTTTCAAGCAGGAATGAGAATTCCCCCACTGAAAGCTCATTCATGTGTTCATTCCTGCCTTATGTGGGTAAAAGCTAAACCCTCCCCTACCCCAGCCAACTGCATCGGTGCTTTTCAATAGCAATCCCTCACACAGCCAAACTTTCTCTTTCTAGTTCTCAGGATTCACAACGGCAAGGGTTCTCACAGCTTGTCTAATGACAGCTTAGCGATGGTGGATCTCCGCTAACTTTGCCTCTAGGAAAATCAACCATGGCTGCCGAGCAATCTCCTTCTTCTGGTGCAAAATGTATTCCAGGATTGCTTCCTTCTCATAGATGTAACCATCAGGGCTAAGGAAAGGAAGATAAGAGAATGTTGCACCAGCCCACACCTTGCCTTGGGACACGAACGATCACCCTCATCTGTGCCACCGTTTCATCCTTTAATTCCACTCTGCACTGCCTTTCTCAAAGTCCAAGAAGTCATGCAATAAATCAGAGCCAAACATATGCAGGGTACAAACAGCATCTTATGTATTTCAAAAACAGATATTAAATTATAAATAAACAAAACACACACTCTGAACATAATTAAAATCCCTTCTATTATTCCAGAAAGTTTGAGAGTATGGTTTCATACCTATATCATTAAATGATGAAGCCTTTACCAACATCCTGCACTTTAAAGAGTTTGAGCCATCCCTCTGGTAGTTATAAGCCAACATTAGACTCTATTCTGAAGTCTTTTTGTGTCAGCTACTAGGATTTGAACCCAGAAATGGATAAATATAAGTTCCGAAAAACTCTTAGTGTGAAAGCCTGGCTGGTGCAAGGGTTGAGTGCTGGGTTAATAACAAGAGGCTGAGGGTTCAAGTCTCAGCTAAGGAGTAGGGCTGCCACTGGTTCAAGTGAAGAGAAAGGATAATAACATTGATATGATTCAAGTCTCTTTTTGTGTCAACTACTAGGATTTGTACCAAAATGGATAAATATACGTTCCGAAAAGCTCTTAGTGTGAAAGCCTGGCTGGTGCAAGGGTTGAGTGCTGGGTTAGTAACAGAAGACTGAGCAGTAAGGGCCAATACCGCTCCAAGAGAAGAGGCTGAGGATTCAATTATGTTAATTTTCCTGGTAACAGTATTTTAAATGCATTCAGGTAACAATTTAGAAGTCAGAGTCTATAATTGCAGTCCAGGTCATGTGAAAATAAAAGTGTTTGCTGCTTTTCTGAAGTTTGATCATTTTTAAAGAGTTACCCGGCGTACGCAGTGCCAAGACAAGAAATACAGGGAGAAAAAAGGTGAGCCAAAAGTCACCGGGTAAGTGGTGTCCTAGTGGAAGCTGTTCCTGGTTTTGGAGCAAAGGGCTGAGGGTTCAAACCCTTCCAATGAAAAAATGTCTTTTATCTATTTTTTAAATCGAATCAGAGAGATAATTTTGGACCCACAGCCCCTTGCTCCAAAAGCATGAGCACCTTCAACTAGGTCACCATTTACCGACTGACTGTTCAGTTGACTTTTCTGTTCCCTATACTTTTCTCTCTCTGATTTGCTTTTAAAAATAGATTAAAGACATTTATTCATGAAAGCATTTGAATCCTCAGCCCTTTGCTTCAAAGGCACTCAGGCACAAATAGAGAAGTCACCCAGCCCTTCTCCCCATTCGGTTTCTTGCAGCATTTCTTCCCAGTGATTGCCTTCATCACCCCCTCACCTCTTCTTTTTTGCAGACTTCTCTCTCCTGGGAAATAACCTCTTGCGATTCACTTACCCCATTGAGAGCTGCAGTCAGGATGTGGCTTATCCTTGCTTCCAGTAGCTCTCTCTTTCTCCTGTAGCCTATTGGTCAGATATTCTAGCCAATAGGCTATAAAGGGAGGCGGGAGCAGTCATTAGGACAGAAGCACTTCCTTCCTGCCCTGTGTGTCTCCTGTGGAGCTTTGAGCATCCCTGATTGCCCAGGCTGATTAACAGTTAATCTGGCCCTGGAAGCCAAGGTGAGATTTTAGGGGTGTTTTACTGGCTCCATCTATACTTCTGGTTCTGGTAAAGGTTCTCTAGTTTTAAAATCGCTTGTATATTCTTTCCAAAAATATACGGTCTTGGGGGGGTGGGGGAGGGTTGGCACAAAAAGAAGCTATTTAGTACAATTTAAAACAAGTTGAAAAAGAAAATGTTTCTTCATTCAGGCCCTGATTCTACAAAGTGCGTCCCGATTTTAGGCAGCTGTAGGCGTCCTACAGCTGTCTAATCAGCCAATCGGAAAAGAGGAGATTGAGAGGGGATATGATCGAAACATTCAAGGTGCTAAAGGGAATAGACTTAGTAGATAGGACAGGTTGTTAACCCTCTCCAAGGTAGGGAGAACGAGAGGGCACTCTCTAAAATTGTACGACCGAATGCTTCCCAAAACCCTTCAAAAATACCCCAGAGTTACTCCCCTCCCAGCACCTGTACCCAGTCCTCTACCTACCCAAGGTAGTGCAGAGGAGAGCAACAAACCCTGGGGAAGTCGAACCCTTCCCAAACTGATGGAAAACAAACTGCACCCCAGAGTCCCCAACAGACTGCCAGCAACATAAACATTCCCCTTCAAGCCAAACAGTTAAAAGTACAGACATTCTATAAAATCATCTAATATTAGAACAAAAGATGAGAGCCAAAGGCAACAGACAACCACAAGTGGCTTTGCTGGGCTCACAAATATCTAGAAAAGCCCACGAACAGCACCCCCTACCCCACCCCAAAAAAAATATATAAAGTGGCAGATCTGACAGGTTTCTTTCCAGATCTCAACGCTGTAGTACATGTCCCGCTCAGACTAGACATCACTGCTATCTCAGGAAGGTTCGTGCAGCCCAGATCTTGCATCTCCGATCACGCTTCTGCAACGGTGCTCACTCGCTTAGATCTTCCATTCACAGTCAACCACACCCCAAAGGGAAATAGCCAGCGAAACCTATGTCCACCTGCACGCAAAGAAGCTTGGGTGACTTCTTTAAAGGCCTTGCGTTTCTGTAGCGTAGACCATGCTAGATCCTGAAATACTCCCACAGCCAGATCTTGCTAAAGAAAAGTCACCTGCAAAAACACTCCTTTAAATTGTAATCGCCAAAGCAAGTGATAATATCCTTAGTGCCCGGACCTCTAGTTGGCCCCAGGTTACAATGTGCCCATAGTAAAAGCATGAGTTCTGGCACGTCTGCTCCATTAGCCCACAGCATTGTTCGTAAAACTCCTGCACCACCATTTTGCAGTCCTGATAGGCCTTCACCTCTGGTATGCCTTTAAAATGCAGATTACTGCACCGGGATCGATTTTCAAGATCCTCCGCCTGCGCTTGTAGGTCTTGCAGTTCAGTAGATATACAATCGGTAGATTCTTTAATCCCAGACACCAATGTAGAAATGGTTTCCACGTGGTCTTCAGAGGTGGAAACCCATGCACCCAACTCACTAACATCAGAGCAGAGTTCTATGCTTTAACATCGATGTGGACCCCAATCATCTCCTCCTTCAATACTTTAAACCACATCTGTGAGCCTCCTCACCGTCCTCCAACTGTTGAGCAGGGATACCCTCATCCTCTGAATCTGAATGAGTCGCCTGCCCTGCCACCATCTTTTTTTTTCTCCAGAGGACCTCTAGGCAGGTCTGCAGAGGACTTCTCACCCCCTTCACCATAACCTTACTGACCCTCGACCTCCCAAGAGTCAGAGATGCTATGTTTTGGAAGCTTTTAACTCCACAATTCTCATCAGCCCCTACGGAGCTCTCGATATAGGCAGCCATTCACCGGGATGTAGAAATCTGGCAACTACTCTAACCGGATCTTCTTTCTTTTCCTGCAGCTTATAGAGTTACCACTAAGGGCAGACACTTTGCTGATTAATGCCCATCTGGAGTTTTTCTCTTTCACCACTGTGTCCAGTTTCCCGGCATCCAGCTTTTTACTGGACTGAATGGGGATGACCCAGGTGATCATAATCTCTTCATTCTCTTAGGGTTGTGGGTCCCCTCAGTGCTTTTCCATCCAATGATGCTAAAGTGTTTACAAAGTTCCCATAGGATGTGAGATGTTATTTCATTGCATCTTTCTACATTGAAAATTACTACCCTCAGCACCTTGCAGCCATCTATGAATAGAATAACTTTTCCTATCAGTTACATTTCTGTTTTTCCATTTTCCCACTCCTGTATTTGCTGCGATCCGTATCTCCCGTGATGCATTGTCCTGGGTTGCAACTTTCCAAATTCTTATCCTTTGGTTTCAGTTCCCCTTTCCTTAAATGTGACCAGTTTTGATTGATTTACAATTTCCATTCTATTTCCTTATTAACCACCTGATCTGTTTTCGATGCTGATGGGGGTGATGTTGAAACTCTGCTCATATAGGGGGGGAAATGGTTCACCCTTTATGCTATACATTTGCCACAGGAGGGCAGCACTGAGCATCTCTGCAGTATAAAGATATTGAAGAGATACCTTCTAAATGTTCTGAATGTGATAATCATAAAAAGAATGAAAAGATACATTTTAAATGTTCCATATTTGATAAGTATAAAGACACGGAAGAGATACATTTAAAAATGTTCTAAATGTGATAAGCATAAAAACAATAAAGAGATACATTTATGCTAGACATTTGCCACAGGAGGGAAGCACTGAGCATCTCTGCAATATAAAGACACTGAAAAGAAACAGTTTTAATGTTCTAAATGTGATAAATATAAAGACACTGATGAGATACCTTTAAAATGTTCTAAATGTGATAAGTATAAAGACAAATACTAAAATGATACCATTTAAATGTTCTGAATGTCACATTTTAAATGTTCTGAATGATACATTTTAAATGTTCTAAATGTAATAAGCATAAAAACAATAAAGAGATACCTTTATGCTATACATTTGCCACAGGAGGGCAGCACTGAGCATCTTTGCAGTATAAAGACATTGAAGAGATACTTTCTAAATGTTCCGAATGTGATAATCATAAAAAAGAATGAAAAGATACCTTTTAAATGTTCCAAATGTGATAAGTATAAAGACAAATATTGAAGAGATACCTTTTGAATGTTCTAAATGTGATAAGCATAAAAAACAATGAAAAGATACCTTTTCAATGTTCTGAATGTGATAAGCATAAAAAAACAATGAAAAGATACCTTTTAAATGTCCCAAATGTGATACATATACAGACACATACTAAAGAGATACCTTTTAAATGTTTTGAATGTCACATAAATAAATAAAGAGATACATTTTAAATGCTCTAAATGTGATAAGCATAAAAACAATAAAGAGATACCTTTATGCTGGATATTTGCCACAGGAGAGCAGCACTGAGCATCTCTGCAGTATAAAGACACTGAATAGAAACCGTTTTCATGTTCTGAATGTAATAAGTTTAAAGACACTGAACAGATACTTTTTAAATGTTCTAAATGTGATACCTTTTAAATGTTCTAAATGTGATAAGCATAAAAACAATAAAGAGATACCCTTTAAATGTTCTAAATGTGATAAGTATAAAGACACGGAAGAGATACATTTAAAAATGTTCTAAATGTGATAAGCATAAAAGCAATAAAGAGATACATTTATGCTAGACATTTGCCACAGGAGGGCAGCACTGAGCATCTCTGTGGTATAAAGACATGAAAAGAAACAGTTTTAATGTTCTGAATGTGATAAATATAAAGACACTGATGAGATACCTTGAAAATGTTCTAAATGTGATAAGTATAAAGACATTGAAGAGATACCTTCTTAATGTTCTGAATGTGATAATCATAAAATGAATGAAAAGATACCTTTTAAATGTTCCAAATGTGATAAGTATAAAGACAAATACTAAAATGATACCATTTAAATGTTCTGAATGTCACATAAAAAATAAAGAGATACATTTTAAATGTTCTAAATGTGATAAGCATAAAAACAATAAAGAGATACCTTTATGCTGGATATTTGCCACAGGAGAGCAGCACTGAGCATCTCTGCAGTATAAAGACACTGAATAGAAACCGTTTTAATGTTCTAAATGTGATAAGCATAAAAACAATATAGAGATACCTTTTAAATGTTCTAAATGTGATAAGTATAAAGACATGGAAGAGATATATTTTAAATATTCTAAATGTGATAAGCATAAAAAAACAATGAAAGGATAACTCTTCAATGTTCTGAATGTGATAATCATAAAAAAACAATGAAAAGATACCTTATAAATGTCCCAAATGTGATACATATACAGACACATACTGAAGAGATACCTTTTAAATGTTTTGAATGTAACATAAAAACAATAAAGAGATACCTTTTCAATGTTCTGAATGTGATAAATATAAAGACACTGATGAGATACCTTTAAAATGTTTTAAATGTCGCAAATGTGATACATATACAGACACATACTAAAGTGATACCTTTTTTTTTAATGTTCAAAAAAGTTTTATTTATTTTCAAGCTTAGAATAAACAACCAGTAATGGTCATGATACCTTTTAAATGTTCTGAATGTCACATAAAAACAATAAAGAGATACCTTTTAAATGTTCTAAATGTGATAAGTATAAAGACATGGAAGAGATACCTTTTAAATGTTCTAAATGTGATAAGTATAAAGACACTGAAGAGAAATCTTTTAAATATTCTGCATGTCGTAGGTATAAAGATACTGTATAGAAATCCTTATATTTTTTGAATGTGTTATGCATTTTAAGCATGCTTTGTCTCTGCAATATCGTATAAAGACACATACAGAACAGATACCTTTCAAATGTTCTGAATGTGATAAGTATAAAGATACTTTAGAGAAATCCTTTAAATGTTTTGAATGCATTATGTATTTTAGGCATGCTTTGTCTCTGCAATATCATATAAAGACACATACTGAAGAGATATCTTTTAAATATTCTAAATGTGATACGTATAAAGACACTGAAGAGATAGCATTTAAATGTTCTAAATGTGATAAATATGTTCTAAATGTGATAAATATAGACACTGAATAGATACCTTTCAAATGTTCTAAATGTGATAAATATAGACACTGTAGAGAAACCCTTTAAATGTTTTGAATGCGTTATGTATTTTAGGCATACATTGTATCTGGAATATCATATAAAGACACATACTGAAGAGATACCATTTAAATGTTAACCACCTGTTTTCTTCCATGCTGGTGGGGGTTATGTTGAAACTCTGCTCAGATAGGTGAAAAATGGTTCAGCCAATATGCTAGCATTTGCCACATGAGGGCAGCTCCGAGCATCTCCAGTGGCCAATGCTGGAATAGCGTCCGCAAACTACCAATAGAGCGAAACAGCAAATATTGAACAGAAGTGAAAGAATAAATCCCTTTTTATTTGCCCTTTTAAATTCTTCTCCATTGTTTTGTTATTGAGATAAACTAATTTGCACTCCATAGTTGGAGAAGAGGGTATTCCCTAAATGTAATGTGATAGAGTATGACCCTTTTTTAAAGTACTTGTTGTTTATTCTATGCGTAATCCATCGGTAGTGATGTTGAAACTGCTCAGACAGAGGATAAATGGTTCAGCCTTTATGCTAGACATTTGTCACAAGAGGTCAGCACTGAGCATCCTTGCAGGACTGATTCCTGAAACTGCTCAGGTAGGGAATAAAAGATTCAGCCTTTATGCTATACATTTACCACAGGAGGGCAGCACTGAGCACCTCTGCAGTATAAAGACACTGAAGAGAAACAGTTTTAATGTTCTGAATGTCATAAGTTTAAAGACACTGAAGAGAAACCGTTTCACTGTTCTGAATGTGATATGTATTTTAGGCATGCTTTGTCTCTGCAATATTATATAAAATACATACTGAACAAATACCTTTTAAATGTTCTGAATGTGATAAGAATAAAGACACATACTGAACAGATACATTTTAAATGTTCTGAATGTCATAAGTATAAAGACACTGAAGAGAAACCCTTTAAATGTTCTGAATGTCATAAGTATAAAGACACTGAAGAGAAACCCTTTAAATGTTCTGAATGCCATAAGTATAAAGACATTGAAGATAATTTTTTAAAATGTTCTGAATTTCATAGGTATAAAGATACATACTGAACAGATACATTTTAATTGTTCTAAATTTGATGTTTAAAGACAAAGAGGAGAAACCATTTAAATGTTCTGAATGTGATATGCATAAAGACACATGCTGAACAGATACCATTTAAATGTTCTAAATGTGATAAGTATAAAGACACTGTAGAGATACCTTTCAAATGTTCTGAATGTGATAAGCATATAACAATGAAAATATACCTTTTAAATGTTCTGGATGTGATAAGTATAAAGACACATCACATTCAGAACATTTAAAAGGTATCTCTTTATTGTTTTTATGCTTATGACATTCAGAACATTTAAATCGTTTCTCTTCATTGTTTTTAAACATCAAATTTAGAACATTTAAAATATATCTGTTCAGTATGTATCTTTATACCTATGACATTCAGAACATTTTAAAAAATTATCTTCAATGTCTTTATACTTATGACATTCAGAACATTTAAAAAGTATCTGTTCAGTATGTGTCTTTATATTTATCACATTTAGAAAATTTTAAAAGTATCTGTTTGGTATAAGTATAAAAAATGAAGAGAAACCATTTTAATGATCTGAATGTGATAAGTATAAAGACTCTGAACAGAAATCTTTTCAATGTTCTAAATGTAATAAGTATTAAGACAATGAAGAGAAACTAATGTATCATAACACCTTTACAGAAGCTCATGTAGTGTAGCGCCTTTGAAGAGGCTCATGTAGACCGCTTTGAATTGACTCCACTGTCATTAGTAGCATTATAGAAGCTGTCAATAATCATCATCATAAAATACTATTACCAGGATAATTAACATCACTCTTTGTAAGAGTATCTGTGCGTGCTATGCAGTTATTTAATATACTATGTATGCTATTTTGTAACCCATTCTGTGCTCTTTGGGAAGATGGGCTAAGCAACCAAATAAACATATTTTTTTTTTAAATGCATATAAAGAAATTTTATGCTGAATTTCAAATCTAAGATTTATAGGTGCTCTTCTAGGGCGCCATTGTCTACTAGAGATATATTTAATAGCTTAGTGCTGTCCACCTGTGGTCATTCCTCAGAATGCACATTGAATTGCTTAAATCTGTTAATAATAGAGTCCTACCCATCTGTGCAGAGCGATGGCCTGCTCTGCCCTCCTCTAACTGGCTGTGCAGCTGGAGCTCCTCTACTTTTAAATATTATAATAAAAATATATTTATTCTTGCCTTAACCTAAAGTTCTAGGTGGTTTACACTAAAAAGAGCTGTACAATCAGCAAAATAAGGCTTCCAACTGGATCCAGTGCTGGGTTTACTCCCTTGCAGGTAAGGACTTGGACTTCTGAGTTCCCCATTGCATTCCCTAAGAAAAAGCAAGATTTAGAAGGGAGATCATAGGTCAGTTCTGGGTTTCTGACAGCCATATCCTTGATTCCTATGATTTTCAGCACAAAGTTCAGTGGGTAGCCTGGAACTGGGCAACTTGGTAGCCCTAGTTTGTTTGCTTACCAGCCTTTAGGGATGACTCAACAGCTTCTGCTTAGCACAGGCTGTTTCAGTAGCCATCCTGAAGGCTGGTCTAGCGAGTCTCAAATGTGACCTTGGATTTGCTACTCCATCCCAGGTCGACTAATCTGATCCAGTCCTGAATTTTACCCTACTCCATGCAGAGACTTGTTCTAATTGTCCACTGCTTTTTTTGAGACAATCAGCCTGGCTTTCAGTGGGGATTAAAGGTGGATTGGTTCCATTCATTAACTAATCCAGAGAGGGATGGAGGCTTCAAATATTCCTGTGTTTCCACTGAACTTGAAATGGGTCATACAGGACATCTTAGCTAATGAGGCTAAAAGCTTCCCTGGGCTAGACAGCAGTGGCACCAGGTGTTCATGGCGATGGGTACCTAAGCAGAAGGAATGGGAATGTGAATCGACACTCCTGGAGTTTGGAGAAGAGTACAGTTCCTCTGAAGAACATCTTGCTGTTACATATTTTTAGAGAGGGTATTTCCTAGATTAAATGGATATCTTTTTTTTTAAAATTTATTCATTTTCAAACTTACAATAAGTGTGATAAAATGTCCAAACAAATTAACGATATCTATATCACTTAATAATTATCAATTACTTATGTCATTGTTTTTATTTATTTATCATCACACCATATGTCCATTTTTCATGTCTTTATACATCTGTAATTGTATAATCTTAGCAATCATTATTTATATTTGTTCAGACCCCAGAGGAAGGTGTGTTTACTGAAACACGGACCGTGTCGGGTCCTTAGGTTTGTTTGAAGGGTGGTAACACTGACTGCATTTATATTTGATATAATAAACATAGTCTGCATCTTGTACATTTTCTCTGCAGTCCTTTTCGGTTTTTGTTTGTTGGATTTTTTCTTTTGTTTTCAGTAACTCAGTTACCGACAGGTCTGCAGCAGTCGGGTTTGCCAATAGTAAAACCCGATTTGAAATAGCCAAGCAATTGTTAGTGAATCAATTGCTTGGCTATTTTGCATGGGGTTTTGCTAATTTGCATGGGAGGATTGCTACAGGCTTTAGTGAATGGTGTTGGAGGGAAATTTAGTTGCAAAGGGCTCACAAGCCGATCGGTACACGAACGGTTTGCTTAGTGAATTTGGGCCTTTGTCCCTGATTTTGTGCATACACATACACACGTGTGCACACACAGTCCACATAAATAGATAGTACCAAACAGTTCAGGACTTGCCCAGGGAAGTTCCCTGCAAAGCCCAGAGTTACAACAGCAGGATCAAACCAGGAAAGACAGGGTTTAATTCCCACTGACCCCAATATCAATCTTGGACAAGTCTTTTCATCCTTCATTGCCCTGGGTACAGAACCTGTTTGTACCTACTTGAAAAATTGAAGGTGGACAAAGCAATGGAAGCGAATGGGATCCATCCCAGGATATTGAGGGAGCTCAGAGAGGTTCTAGTGGTCCTATTAAAGATTTGGTCAATAAATCTTTGGAGACAGGAGTGGTTCCTAGGGATTGGAGAAGAGCGGATGTGGTGCCAATTCACAAAAGTAGTCACAAGAGATGAAGCAGGAAACTGCGGTTATTGGAAAAATAATGGAAGCGTTACTGAAAGAAAGGATAGTGAAATTCCTAGAATCATATGGTTTACAGGATCCAAGGCAACATGGCTTTACTAAAGGTAAATCGTGCCACACAAATCTGATTGAATTTTTTGATTAGGTGACAAGAGAATTGGACCAAGGACATATGCTAGATGTAATTTACTTAGATTTCAGCAAAGCCCTTGAACAACCCTGATGGGCTGAAGTTAAGACCTAAAGCGGTGAACTGGTTGACGGACAGACGCCAAGGGTGGTGGTTAATGGAATTCGCTTGGAGGAGGGAAAGGTGAGTAATGGAGTCCCTCAAGGATCGGTGCTGGGGCCAATCCTGTTCAATATGTTTATGAGTGACATTGCCGAAGGGTTAGAAGGTTCGCCTTTTTGCGGATGATACCAAGATTTGTAACAGAGTAGATACCAAGGAGGGATTGGACAACATGAAAAAGGATCTGCAAAAGTTAGAGGAATGGTCTAATATCTGGCATCTAAAATTCAATGCAGAGCAATGCATTTGGGGATTAGAAATCAGAATGGCGCCATATGTGCTGAGAGGTGAGAGGCTGATGCACGGATGGTGAGAGGGACTTTGGGGTGATAGTGTCCAAAGATCTAAAGGCGAAAAAACAGTGTGACAAGGCGGTGGCTGCTGCCAGAAGGATGCTGGGTTGTATAAAGAGAGTCATAGCCAATAGAAAGAAGAAGGTGTTGATGCCCCTGTACTTGGAGTATTGTGTTCAATTTTGGAGACTATATCTGGCAAAGGACATAAGAAGACTTGAAGTGGTCCAAAGGATGGCAACGAAAATGATAAGAGGTTTGCACCAAAAGACATTTGAGGAGAGACTGGAAGCCCTGAATATGTATACCTTAGAGGAAAGGAGGGACAGGGGAAATATGTTCAGACGTTTAAATACTTGAAGGTATTAATGTAGAACAAAATATTTTCCAAATAAAGGAAAATGGTAAAACCAGAGGACATAATTTGAGGTTGAGGGGTGGTAGATTCAAGAGCAATGTTAAGAAATTCTACTTTATGGAGAGGGTGGTGGATGCCTGGAATGTGCCCCTGAGATAGTTGGTGGAGTGAAAAACTGTAACAGAGTTCAAAGAACTGTGGGATGAACACAGAGGATCTAGAATCAGAGAATAATAGTAAATATTGAAGAACTAAGGCCAGTACTGGGCAGACTTGCACGGTTGAGGATGGGCTGGGGAGGGCTTCGATGGCTGGGATGGTGTATGTGGGCTGGAGTGGGCTTTGGCAGGGACTTCAGTAGTTGGATCCTAAGAACAGTCCTGGGCAGAAATTTGGATTCTTGCCCAGTAATAGCTAAGAAGAGAAAAAACCCCAACAATAAATTTTTAGATTGAATCAGGTTGGGCAGACCGGATGGACCATTCAGGTCTTTAACTGCTGTCATCTACTATATTACTTGAAAGGTATTAACGTAGAGCAAAATCTTTTCCTTAGAAAGGAAAATGGTAAAACCAGAGGGAAAAATTTAAGGTTGAGGGGTGGTAGACTCCAAAGTAATTTTAGGAAATTCTTCTTTACAGAGTGGGTAATTGATGCATCGAATGCGCTCCCGAGGGAGGTGGTGGAGAGGAAAATGGTGACAGAGTTCAAAAAAGCATTGAATGAACACAGAGGATCTCTAATCAGAAAATAATGGTATATATTGAAGAACTAAGGCCAGTACTGGGCAGACTTGCACAGTTGAGGATGGGCTGGGGAGGGCTTAGATGGCTGGGATGGTTTAGATGGGCTGGAGTGAGTTTTGAAGGAGACTACCAGGCAGAGCTCTGGGTTTCTGGCCAAGAAATATCTAAGGAAAAGGACCATTTAAATAAAATGATTAATTTATAGAGCGTGAATGGATGTGTCAACTACTAGGATTTTAAGTCTTTTTGTGCCTACTACTAGGATTTGAACCTAGAAATGGATAAATATAAGTTCCGAAAAGCTCTAATTGTGAAAACCTGGCTGGCTCAAGGGTTGAGTGCTGGGTTAGTAACAGGGAGTTGAGGGTTCAAGCCTCAGCTAAGGAGTAGGGCTGATACTGTGCCAAGAGAAGAGAGTAGTAACCTGAAGCCTTTTTGTGCCTACTACTAGGATTTGAACCTAGAAATGGATAAATATAAGTTCCGAAAAGATCTAGATGTGAAAGTCTGGCTGGCTCAATGGTTGAGTGCTGGGTTAGTAACTGGAGACTGAGGGTTCAAATCTCAGCTAAGGAGTGCTGGATTAGTAACAGGAGACTGAGGGTTCAAGCCTCAGCTAAGGAGTAGGGATGATACTGTGCCAAGAGAAGAGGGTAGTAACCTGAAGTTGAGGGTTCAAATCATTTTGTGTCTACTACTAGGATTATTTTGAACCTAGAAATGGATAAATATAAGTTCCAAAAGGTCTAGATGTGCATCCCTGGCTGGCTCAAGGGTTCAGTTCTGTGTTAATAACAGGGCTGAAATTACTCCATGTGAAGACAAGGGGGTAGTTTTACTCAAATTTAGTCCATTTTTCATAGTGAAAAGTTGCATAATCCCCAGCTGCTGCTGCTGGTGGCTCTTGCAAAGAGGGTAGTAAGATGTGAAGGGAAGAGGTTGAAGGTTCAAGTCTCAGTTTTACTGAAATTTAGTTCATAGTAAAAAGTAGCTTAAAATGTCTACTAGATTTCTTGCTTTCACTGTAGTTACTGAACCTCCTCTGCCCCTTCTTCCACCTCCGCCCCATACACCCACATCTTCCAGTCTATCTAATTCCTTCACTTACCTGCTATTGTCCCATCTAGCTTTGGACTAAGCTAGACTCGAACCTGTGACCTCCTCTATTGAGGGCAAGCCCTTTAGCCACTGAGCCACCAGTCAGGCAGGTACTAGGTGTTTTCGGTTTCTTCCCTTTATTCTTTTCATGCTTTGATTTGGATTAAAATTCAAACATCCAGTCCCGGGAGTCAAACCCAGGACTCTGTGGTGCAAGGTAAGAAAGCATTCCTCTAGTCCACCACTGGACTCATGAAAGCTGGTTTACTTTTTCTCATCCTTATACTTCTAATTCCATGATTTGGATTTTTAAAATTCAAACATCCAGTCCCGGGAGACGAACCCAGGACTCTTTGGTGCAAGGTAACAAAGCATTCCTCTAGTCCACCACTGGACTCATGAAAATTGGGTTAATTTTTCTCTTCCTTATACTTCTCCTTCCTTGATTTGGATTTTTAAAATTCAAATATCCTGTCCTGGGAGTCGAACCCAGGACTCTTTGGTGCAAGGTAACAAAGCATTCCTCTAGTCCACCACTGGACTCATTAAAATTGAGTTCATTTTTCTCTTCCTTATACTTCTCCTTTTTTGATTTCAATTTAAAACTCAAACAGCCAGTCAGGGGAGTTCAACTCAGTACTCTTTGGTGCAAGATAACAAATATTCCTCTAGTCCACAACTGGATTGGTGATGGTTGGTTCACGTTTTCTCTTTCTTATACATCTCCTTCCTTGATATGGATTTTTAAAAGTCAAACATCCAGTCCTGGGAGTCGAACCCAGGACTCTTTGCTACAAGGTAACAATCTTTCCTCTAGTCCATAACTGGACTGGTAAGAGTTGGCTCACTTTTTATCCCCCTTATACCTCTCCTCCCATCATTCTGGTTTAACTTTCAAACAACTCAAGAAATAGGGGATTTCAACCCACAACCTTTAACTACTGATCATGTACACAGCCACCATGCTACAAGTTGGTTCATATAATGATGCTAATTTTGCTCCCTATTATACCTCTCATTCCCTAATATGAATTCAAAATTCAAACAGCTAGTCCGGGATGGGATTTGAACCCAGATCTCTCTGGTACAAGGTAACAAACTATTCCACTACTCCATCACTGGACTATCAAAGTTTGGCTCACTAATAGCTAATTGTGCTTTTTTTCAGTTTTTGTAAATTGGTAACACTGGTGCTGATTGAGGGCAATTATCCAGACCAATTATTACAAATCGCCTCATTGCTTCTCAGGTAGTGCCAGGGTGGTCTTTGGGCAGAATGAGAAGTCTCCAGTGTTACTCAGTTACCAAAGGGTCTTTTTTTAAATTTCATATCCACAGACCTACACAGATACAGAGTTAAGACAGTATAAAGAAGTTTCTAAGTGTCTTTGAATAGCACTAGCTCTGACTGCCTCTCTGGATAAATGCACTGACTGTGTTTAATCTACTGTGGTAAGATTTACAAAAAAAACAAACAACAAAACACTGATCACCTCAGCTGTTCTTCTTTTCCCTATGATTTGTTGCAGCATATCTCAACTATAAAAAATAAAAGATCTCAAGTGATGGGATTATTCTTAAATCCAAGGCTCTCCACTGATGTCATGTACAGTCTGAGATAAGCACAGAGGATTCGTAGGTGTGAGGGCTTCAAGTCTGGGATTAGGAAGAAGCTATTGGTTCAGAGACCAATTTACAAAAACTGAAAAAAAGCACAATTAGCTATTAGTGAGCCAAACTTTGATAGTCCAGTGATGGAGTAGTGGAATAGTTTGTTACCTTGTACCAGAGAGATCTGGGTTCAAATCCCATCCCGGACTAGCTGTTTGAATTTTGAATTCATATTAGGGAATGAGAGGTATAATAGGGAGCAAAATTAGCATCATTATATGAACCAACTTGTAGCATGGTGGCTGTGTACATGATCAGTAGTTAAAGGTTGTGGGTTGAAATCCCCTATTTCTTGAGTTGTTTGAAAGTTAAACCAGAATGATGGGAGGAGAGGTATAAGGGGGATAAAAAGTGAGCCAACTCTTACCAGTCCAGTTATGGACTAGAGGAAAGATTGTTACCTTGTAGCAAAGAGTCCTGGGTTCGACTCCCAGGACTGGATGTTTGACTTTTAAAAATCCATATCAAGGAAGGAGATGTATAAGAAAGAGAAAACGTGAACCAACCATCACCAATCCAGTTGTGGACTAGAGGAATATTTGTTATCTTGCACCAAAGAGTACTGAGTTGAACTCCCCTGACTGGCTGTTTGAGTTTTAAATTGAAATCAAAAAAGGAGAAGTATAAGGAAGAGAAAAATGAACTCAATTTTAATGAGTCCAGTGGTGGACTAGAGGAATACTTTGTTACCTTGCACCAAAGAGTCCTGGGTTCGACTCCCAGGACAGGATTATGAATTTTAAAAAAATCCAAATCAAGGAAGGAGAAGTATAAGGAAGAGAAAAATTAACCAAATTTTCATGAGTCCAGTGTTGGACTAGAGGAATGCTTTGTTACCTTGCACTAAAGAGTCCTGGGTTCGTCTCCCGGGACTGGATGTTTGAATTTTAAAAATCCAAATCATGGAATTAGAATTATAAGGATGAGAAAAAGTAAACCAGCTTTCATGAGTCCAGTGGTGGACTAGAGGAATGCTTTGTTACCTTGCACCGAAGAGTCCTGGGTTCGACTCCCGGGACTGGATGTTTGAATTTTAATCCAAATCAAAGCATGAAAAGAATAAAGGGAAGAAACCGAAAACACCTAGTACCTGCCTGACTGGTGGCTCAGTGGCTAAAGAGCTCGACCTCAATATAGGAGGTCACAGGTTCGAGTCTAGCTTAGTCCAAAGCTAGATGGGACAATAGCAGGTAAGTGAAGGAATTAGATAGACTGGAAGAGGTGGGCGGAGGAGGAAGAAGGGGCAGAGGAGGTTCAGTAACTACAGTGAAAGCAAGAAATCTAGTAGACATTTTAAGCTACTTTTTACTATGAACTAAATTTCAGTTAAACTGAGACTTGAACCTTCATCCTTTTCCCTTCACATCTTTGCAAGAGCCACCAGCAGCAGTTGGGGATTATGCTACTTTTCACTATGAAAAATGGACTAAATTTGAGTAAAACTACCCCCTTGTCTTCACATGGAGTAGTTTCAGCCCTGTTATTAATCCAGCACTCAACCCTTGAGCCAGCCAGGCATGCACATCTAGACACTTTTGGAACTTATATTTATCCATTTCTAGGTTCAAAATAATCCTAGTAGTAGACCCAAAAATATTTGAACCCTCAACTTCAGGTTACTACCCTCTTCTCTTGGCACAGCATCATCCCTACATCTCCTGTTACTAATCCAGCACTCCTTAGCTGAGACTCGAACCCTCAGTCTCTTGTTACTAACCCAGCACTCAACCATTGAGCCAGTCAGGCTTTCACATCTATACCTTTTCGGAACTTATATTTATCCATTTCAAGGTTCAAATCTTTGTAGTAGACACAAAAAGACTTGAACCCTTAACTTCAGATTACTACCATGTTCTTTTGGCACGGTATCATCCCTACTCCTTAGCTGAGGTTTGAACCCTCAGCTCTCTGTTACTAACCCAGCACTCAACCATTGAGCCAGTCAGGCTTTCACATCTATACCTTTTCGGAACTTATATTTATCCATTTTAAGGTTCAAATCTTAGTAGTAGACACAAAAAGACTTGAACCCTCAATTTCAGTTTACTATCCTCTTCTTTTGGTACGGTATCAACCCTTCTCCTTAGCTGAGGCTTGAACCCTCAGCTCCCTGTTACTAACCCAGCACTCAACCATTGAGCCAGCCAAGCTTTCACAGATAGACCTTTTCGGAACTTATATTTATCCATTTCTGGGTTAAAATCCTAGTAGTTGACACATCCAATCACGCTCTATAAATTAAACATTTAATTTAAATGGTCATTTTCCATAGATATTTCTTAGCCAGAAATCCAGAGCTCTGCCTGGTACTGTGCTTAGGCTCTGTCTACTGGAATCTCAATCGAAACTCACTCCAGTCCATCTAAACCATCCCAGCCATCGAAGCCCTCCCCAGCCCATCGTCTATCGTGCAAGTCTGCCCAGTACTGGCCTTAGTTCTTCAATATACAGTACACCATTATTTTCTGATTCTAGATCCTCTGTGTTCATCCCATGCTTGTTTGAACTCTGCTACCTCCCTCGGGAACGCATTCCATAGAAACATAGATGATGACGGCAGAAAAGGGCTATAGCCTTCAAGTCTGCCCACCCTACTGTCCCTTCCTCTTAAGTCTATCTATACCTAGTAACTATTTATTCAGATTGACTCTCTTAGGGATCCCCTATAGGCATCCCATTTATTTTTAAAGTCCCATTTATTCTTAAAGTCCAACACGATGCAGGTCTCAATCATCCCATCAAGTCTGCTGACCCATCCTCTTAAGTCTATACCTAGCGACTGATGTTCTAGTTCGACCCTCGTAGGGATCCCACATAGGTATCATGCATCAATTACTCTCTCTGCAAAGAAGAATTTCCTAATATTACTTTTGAGTCTACCACCCCTCAACCTTAAATTTTGCCCTTTGGTTTTATCATTTTCTTTTCTCTGGAAAAGATTTTGCTCTATGTTAATACCTTTCAAGTAACATAGTAGATGACAGCAGATAAAGACCTGAATTGTCCATCCGGTCTGCCCAACCTGATTCAATCTAAAAATTTGTTGTTGGGTTTTTTTTCTTCTTTGCTATTTCTGGTCAAGAATCCAAAGCTCTGCCCGGGACTGTTCTTAGGTTCCAACTACTGAAGTCCCTGCCAAAGCCCACTCCAGCCCACATACCATCTAAACCATCCCAGCCACTGAAGCCCTCCCCAGCCCATCCAGCACCAAACGGTCATATACAGACACAGACTGTGCAAGTCTGCCCAGTACTGGCCTTAGTTCTTTAATATTTACTATTATTTTCTGATTCTAGATCCTCTGTGTTCATCCCACACTTCTTTGAACTCCGTCACCGTTTTCCTCTCCACCACCTCTCTCGCGAGCGCATTCCAGGCATCCACTACCCTCTCCGTAAAGTAGAATTTCCTAACATTGCTCTTGAATCTACCACCCCTCAACCTCAAATTATGTCCTCTGGTTTCACCATTTTCCTTTCTCTGGAAAAGATTTAATACATACGTTAATACCTTTCAAGTATTTGAACATCTGAATCATATCTCCCCTGTCCCTCCTTTCCTAGGGTATACATATTCAGGACTTCCAGTCTCTCCTCATATGTTGTTTTGCGCAAACCTCCTACCATTTTCGTCGCCTTTCTCTGGACCGCTTCAAGTCTTCTGATGTCCTTTGCCAGATACGGTCTCCAAAATTGAACACAATACTCCAAGTGGGGCCTCACTAACGACCCGTCCAAGGCCGAACCTTCAAAAAGATATTACAAGGATGCAGTCGGTCCAGAGGAAGGCTACTAAAATGGTGTGTGGTCTTCATGATAAGGCATATGGGGACAGACAATCTGTATAGTTTGGAGGAAAGGCGGGAGAGGGCAGATATGATAGAAAAGTTTAAATATTTACCTATAATTAATGTGCACGATCGAGTCACTTTCATTTGAAAGGAAACTCTGCAATGAGAGGGCATAGGATGAAGTTAAGAGGTGATAGTCTCCAGAGTAATCTGAGGAAGTTCCTTTTTATCGAAAGGGTGGTAGATGCGTGGAACAGTCTCCCGGAAGAGGTGGTGGAAACAGAGACTGTCTCTGAATTCAAGAGGGCTTGGGATAGGCACGTGAGATCTCTCAGAGAGAGAAAGCGATAATGCTTACTGTGGATGGGCAGAATGGATGGGCCATTTGGCCTTTATCTGGCATCATGTTTCTATGTTTATTATCCTGGAACCATAACCCTCAGAAATTTGTGATTCTGGACATGGTATCAGTAATATTCATCTTAGTTTAATGGGTTCAATATTATTATTATTACTCCAGTTCATTCATCTGTCACTCTTGGGGAGGGCGGTGGATAGGAGATGATGCACTTATACTCCCCTTTTCCATCCAGAATATTCTGTGACGTGCTTCTTCTCAGGAAGCACCAGCCCAAGGTCCTGCTTAATAATTAGCATTGCGAACAGAAACGGGTCAGGTGTAGTGGAAATACACTGCAAACGCCTCAGCAGGACAGGCTTAGCCCATCAGAGTTCCAATATCAATTCATAAGAACATAAGAATTGCCGCTGCTGGGTCAGACCAGTGGTCCATCATGCCCTGCAATCCGTTCACGCGGCGGCCCTCTGGTCACCCTAACTGAGACTAGTCCTACCGGCATACGTCCTTGTTCATTATGAACTTGTCTAACTTTGTTTTGAATCCCTGGAGGGTGTTTTCCCCCATGACAGACTCCGGAAGAGCGTTCCAGGTTTCTACCACTCTCTGGGAAAATAACTTCCTTACATTCGTACAGAATCTATCCCTTTTCAACTTTAGAGAGTGCCCTCTCGTTCTCCCTACCTTGGAGAGGGTGAACAACCTGTCTTTATCTACTAAGTCTATTCCCTTCAGTACCTTGAATGTTTCAATCATGTCCCCTCTCAATCTCCTCTGTTCGAGGGAGAAAAGGCCCAGTTTCTCTAATCTTTCACTGTACGGCAACTCTTCCTGCCTTTTAACCATCTTAGTTGTTCTTTTCTGGACCCTTTCGAGTAATACCGCGTCCTTCTTCATATACGGTGACCAGTGCTGGACACAGTACTCTAGGTGAGGGCACACCATGGCCCGGTACAGCGGCATGATAACCTTCTCCGATCTGTTTCTGATCCCCTTCTTTATCATTCCTAGCATTCTGTTCACCCTTTTTGCCGCAGTCGCACATTGCGTGGACGGCTTCATCGACTTGTCGATCAGAACTCCCAAGTCTCTTTCCTGGGAGGTCTCTCCAAGTACCGACCCGGACATCCTGTATCTGTGCATGAGATTTTTGTTACCGACATGCATCACTTTACACTTATCCACGTTGAACCTCATCTGCCATGTTGACGCCCATTCCTCAAGTCTGATTATGTCACGTTGCAGATCTTCGCAATCTCCCTGTGTCTTCACTATTCTGAATAACTTTGTATCATTCGCAAATTTAATCACCTCACTCGTCATACCAATGTCTAGATCATTTATAAAGATGTTGAGAAGCACGGGTCCAAGCACCGAGCCCTGCGGCACCCCACTGGTGACGCCCTTCCAGTCCGAGTATTGTCCATTTACCCCCACTCTCTGTTTTCTATGATCCAGCCAGTTTTTAATCTACATGAGTATTTCACCCTCAATTCTATGGCTCGTAATTTTCCGAAGTAGTCGTTTACGCCTTCTGAAAATCCAGATATACAATGTCGACCGGGTCACCCTTGTCTATCTGTCTGTTTACTCCCTCAAAGGAGTGCAGCAAGTTCATCAAACACAATCTGCCTTTGCTAAAAACGTGCTGACTGCTCCTCATCAGCCCCTGTCCATCAAGGTGATCAATGATGCGATCCTTTATTAGCGACTCTACCATCTTTCCCGGTACCAAGGTCAGACTCACCGATCTGTAGTTTCCCAGATCTCCCCTCAAACCTTTCTTGAAGATCGGCATAACATTTGCCACCTTCCAGTCTTCCGATATCTTTCCCGATTTGATCGACAGATTGGCTATTAGTTGAAGCAGTTCAGCTATGGTCCCTTTCACTTCCTTCATGACTCTCGGATGGATGCAGGTCTCAGATGGATCCCTGGTCTCGGAAATTTATCGCTCTTAAGCCTATCAAGCTGCCTACATACCTCCTGTAGACTAACCGTCAATCCTGTCAGCTTTTCGTCTTCATTTCCAGCATATAGCCTGGTGGGTTCCAGTATGCTGTATACATCTTCTTCGGTAAATACAGACGCAAAAAATGTGTTCAGTTTGTCGGCGATTGCTTTGTCCTCCTTTAGCGCTCCCTTTATTCCATGGTTATCCAACGGTCCCACCGCTTCCTTCGCGGGTCGTTTCCCCTTAATATATCAAAAGAACAGCTTGAAGTTCTTCACCTCCTTGGTTTATTTTTTCCTCATAGTCTCTTTTGGCCTCTTCCTAATCCATCTATCCCTCTCCCTTCATCACTCTTCTTTTTTGCAGAATTCTCTGTCCTGGGAAATAACCTCTTGCGATTCACTTACCCCCATTGACAGCTGCAGTCAGGATGTGGCTTATCCTTGTTTCTAGTAGCTCTCTCTTCCTCCTGTAGCATAGTGGTCAGATATTCCAGCCAATAGGCTATAAAGGGAGGCGGGAGCAGTACTAGGAAAGAAGCACTTCCTTCCTATCCTGCCCCATGTGTCTCCTGTGAAGCTTTCAGCAGCCCTGATTGCCCAAGCTGATTAACAGTTAACCTGGCCCCAGAAGCCAAGGTGAGATTTTAGGGGTGTCATACTGCAGTCCTGGAATGCAGCAAAGTATCCAGGATTCCAGGATATTCATAATGATGTTGGTAACTAGCATATCTTATTTTTGTATGCAAATATAATCAAGCGTATTTACTAAGGATATCCTGAAACCCTGACAGGTTCACAGCCCTCCAGTATTGCAGTTTGCCGCCCCTAGCTAACCAAACTCCTTATAACATAGTTTCTAAGATATCCATTTCCAGGAGGGAAATTTTGGGCCTGGCCTAGATTTCTGACCCTATGGGATCTGCAGTACTGATTTAGGATCAGGGACTACAAGTCCCACAATGCCTTGGGAAAAAGTTCAAAACCAGGACTTGCCAACAAGTCTTCCTGGAACTGGGTAACTTTACAGCTCTGTTGTAAGGGTAGGAATCAGGAAATGCATTTCCTCGCTTTTAATTCCAGCCCCTCTACTTTAAATCTCTCATCTGTTCAGTACCTGGGACTGAGACTCCAGCTAATGAGTTTGACTGGACAGCATAGTTCTGAAAACAAACTTGAAGTGAGTTCAGGAACTGAATAGAGATCAGGATACTATGGAGGATTTCATGTGAGGGAGGGAAAGAATAGAGAGACTTGGGGGTACAATATAAACATCAGGGGATTAGGACACTTTATTAGGGTTACCCTATGGCTCCAGAAAAAGGAGGACAGATTGAGTCATCTGAGTTTTACTTCCATTGTTTTCACTGGAAGTAAAACCCAGATGCCTTAATCCGTCCTCCTTTTTCTGGAGCCATAGGGTAACCCTACACTTTATCATTCACACTTTCTACTGTGTTTTCCTGGCTCCATCTATACTTCTGGTTCTGGTAAAGGTTCTCTAATTTTAAAATTGCTTGTATATTCTTTCCAGAAATACAAGGTGTATTTGTATTTTATACTTAGAAACATAGAAACATAGAAGATGACAGCAAAAAAGGGCCATAGCCCATCAATTCTGCCCACTCTCATGACCCACCCCTTTGATTTTACAGACCCCCCCCCCTTTACATCTTTAGAGATCCTACGTGAAAATCCCATTTACTTTTAAACTCTAACACACTGTTGGCCTCAATCACCTGCAGTGGGAGTTCGTTCCAGCAATCGACCACCCGTTCTGTGAAGAAATACTTTCTGGAATCACTATGAAATTTCCCTCCCCTGATTTTTAGCGGATGCCCTAAAAATCAGGGGAGGGAAATTTCATAGTGATTCCAGAAAGTATTTATAGTTAGATGACAGGTGTGTTTTAACTTTTCCCGTCTTTCTGGAATATGAAAAAAAGGACCAATAGAACACAACTGCCTTGCTATTGTAAATTTCAGATCCCTGTAGTCTGAGGCCATATGAATACAGCACGGATGGCTGGAGGAAAAACTAAGTGATGAAACTAAAGAATACATATCAAACAGCTGAACAGAGAAATGATGTGGGGGGATGCAATAATAAGTGACAACCGCCCTTAATCCAAGAGCATAGAAAAGTAGAGTGTTTTTGTGATTAGAATTTTTTTTTAAAAATGCTCTGGTTACAGGACACACAGATAAGTCAATTTCTCTCAGGAGCAGTGTCTCCAAATGGGTCACTTTTGCATAGGATACGTAGTCCAGTATCGTTGCTTGTGCGCTTTCTTGCAGAAGGCTACACACTGTCAACAGCAATGAAAAAATCAGAAATTGTTGGGTGGAACTGGGAGGGGGGGGGGGGTCTACAGGTTTACAGAGTAAAATCTGGCAACTATTCTGCCTGTATCTCTTGGTACTTGAGGATCTTCTTTCTTTTCCTGCAGCTTATAGAGTTACCGCTAAGGGCAGACACTTTGCTGATTAATGCACATCTGGAGTTTTTCTCTTTCACCATTGTGTCCAGTTTCCCGGCATCCAGCTTTTTACTGGTCAGAATGGGGATGACCCAGGTGATCATAATCTCTTCATTCTCTTAGGGTTGTGGGTCCCCCCAGGGCTCTTCCAATCTAATGATGCTAAAGTGTTTACAAAGTTCCCATAGGATCTGAGATGTTATTTCATGGCATCTTTCTACATTGAAAATTACTACCCTCAGCACCTTGCAGGCGTCTAAAAATAGGGTAACTGTTCCTAGCAGTTACATTTCTGGTTTTCCATTTTCTAACTCCTGTATTTGCTGCGATCCGTATCTCCCGTAATGCACTGTCCTGGGTTGCAATTTCCAATTTCTTATCCTTTGGTTTCAGTTCTCCTTTCCTTAAATGTGTCCAGTTTTGTTTGATTTACATTTCCCACTCTCTTTCCACATTAACCACCTGTTTCTTTTCATGCTGGTGGGGGTAATGTTGAAACTCTGCTCAGGTAGGGAAAAAATGGTTCAGCCTTTATGCTATACATTTGCCACAGGAGGGCAGCACTGAGCATCTCTGCAGAATAAAGATAGTAAAGTGAAACGGTTTAAATGTTCCGAATGTGATACGTATAAAGACATACTGAAGAGATACCTTTTCAAAGTTCTAAATGTGATAATCATAAAACCACTGAAGAGATACCTTCTCAATGTTCTGAATGTCAAAAGTATAGAAACAATAAAAAGATACCTTCTAAATGTTCTGAATGTGATAAGTATAAAGACACTGAAGAGATACCTTCTAAATGTTCTGAATGTCACAAATATAAAAACAATAAAGAGATACCTTTTAAATGTTCTGAATGTGATAAGCAGAAAAACAATGAAAAGATACCTTTTAAATGTCCCGAATATGATAAGTATACAGATATACTGAAGAGATACCTTTTAAATGTTCTGAATGTGATAACGTAAAGACAATGAAGAGATACCTTTTAAATGTTCTGAATGTGATAATATAAAGACACTGAAGAGATACATTCTAAATGTTCTCAAAGTGTTAAGTATAAAGACACTGAAGATATACTTTCTAAATGTTCTAAATATAAGTATAAAAAAAATGAAGAGATACCTTTTAAATGTTCTGAATGTCACAAGTATAAAAACAATAAAGAGATATTTTAAATGTTCTAAATGTGATAAGTATAAAGACACTGAAGAGATATCTTCTAAATGTTCTGAATGTGGTAAGCATAAAAACAATGAAGAGATATATTTTAAATGTTCTGAATGTGATAAGTATTAAGACAGATACTGAAGAGATACCTTTTAAGTGTTCTAAATGTGATAAATATAAAGACACTGAAGAGATACCTTCTAAATGTTCTGAATGTCACAAATATAAAAACAATAAAGAGATACCTTTTAAATGTTCTGAATGTGATAAGCAGAAAAACAATGAAAAGATACATTTTAAATGTCCCGAATATGATAAGTATACAGATATACTGAAGAGATACCTTTTAAATGTTCTGAATGTCAAAAAAAGAAAGACACTGAAGAGAAATCTTTAAATAGTCTGTGTGTCATAGGTATAAAGACATATACTGAACAGATACCTTTTAAATGTTCTAAATGTGATAAGTATAAAGAGACTGAAGAGGTACCTTCTAAATCTTCTGATTGTGATATGTATTTTAGGCATTCTTTGTCTCAGCAATATCATATATAGACACATTCTGAAGAGATACTTTTTAAATATGCTAAATGTGATAAGTATAAAGACACTGAAGAGATACCTTCTTATTGTTCTGAATGTGATATTCATAAAAACAATGAAAAGATACCTTTTAAATATCCCGAATGTGATAAGTATACAGATACACTGAAGAGATACCTTTTAAATGTTCTGAATGTGATAAATATAAAGACACCGAAGAGAAATCATTTAAATGTTCTAAATGTAATAAGTATTAAGACAATGAAGAGAAACTAATGTATCATAACACCTTTACAGAAGCTCATGTAGACCGCTCTGAATTGACTCCACTGTCATTAGTTGCGGTATAGAGCTCTCAATAATCATCATCACAAAATACTGTTACCAGGAAAATTAACATCATTCTTTGTAAGAGTATCTGTGTGTGTTATGCAATTATTTCATTATACTATGAATGCTGATTTGTAACTCATTCTGGTTTCTTTTGGGAGGATGCCCCTCAGGGTTGTGAGGATCCTACGTTTTGGAGGCAGCTCAAGCCGAGTGGCTCTCGTCTTCTTTTTCTGCCCTCCTGCTAAAAAGAACTTACTGCATGCGCACTAGGAAGAAACTGATCCTCCTGCTAATTTGTTCTTGCACATTCCAGCTTTTAAATAGTAATACAGTCTCTTGTTTTCTACAATGCTCCCAGCCACAGCAGCTTAGTTACTCAGCGAGTATCCACCCACTGGTGCCCTATTGCATCATTCTGTCCATTCAAACCAGAAAGGTACCGCCTCTTCCCTTAGAGAGGAACCAGATTGGCTGTCTGCCATTCTTTAAAGATGTAACTAGCCCACCTAATAAGGTAGGTTGAGCTCTTGCTACTTAGCTTCCCTTATCCATTTGAACTGATTAAAGGGGAGAAGGTGGGCGTGGATGGAGGCATCTTTAAATTGGTGGGACCCCGAGGGATTAGTTGCCATAGTATATCCTGGTTAGAACTGATCACAGTTGGCAGATTAGCGTGGTTTAAAAATACAAAAAAAAAAAAGGAGCAAACGGAGGTGGGAACAAAAGCATTGTTGAAGAGAAGTAATTGATCGTTTCTGCATTGTATAGTGAACGTACTGTTGTTATGCTTGCTCCCTATTTTTAAATTAACTAGGTTCTGTAGTTCAGACGGTAACTTCCGTTGCTGCATGGCTAGTATTCTGTGCCTTTTTATTTACGTTTTAAATCGTTAATGCTTTTTGAAAGTTGTTAAAGATTAGTTACTTTTAGCTGGGGTTTTCGAGTGTTTATGTAGAAACTAAAGTCTCTTAATATAGTACATCTTTGTATTTCTATACTGGTCCTATTATCTCGGTTGTGCATACTGAACCGTTTGTTGCTGTGCCTGATAAAGAAATGTATATAGTGTTTTCTTGTGTAGTTTACTGTCAAGCTAACAGGAGAGGGAAACAAGTATACTAGTCAAGTCTCTTTTACTCTTTCCTATCATTTCTGTTAAGAAAGAGGTATCATATTTAAAGGGTTGAGGGATGACCGCAGCACTATAGAATTATTGTGTGATTAGAATTGTGGTTTTTTCATATGAGATAATAAGGAGCTAAATGAAAGTCAATACCCGGCAATGGAAATCAGAAAGAAAATAACTGTAGGACTAAATTTCATTCAACAGCTATGTTTAGAAAACAACTGGCCCCAATAAGGAGTTACCCTACCTTTTAAAATGTCTTTTATTATAGTATAGCACGCCATATGTGTGTCAGTGAGAGGGAAAGAAAGATGGTGTACACGGGGAATGGAAGAAAGTGGAGAATTTTTGGTCATTGGGAGAGAAGGAGGTACAGATAGGGAAGTGAAAGATGAGAGGGAGAAATGTGGTGGAAAGGGAACAGTGGGAAAGATTGAAAGGGAATGCAAGAGGGAGGAATGTTGGACATAGTGGTGAAGGGAATGGAGGGAGAGATGTGGCATGGTGCTGGAGAGGGGTGATAGAAAGAGAAATGTTGGGCATGGGGCTGATGGGCAGGGGCAAAAGATGCTGCACATGGTCCGGGGGATGAGACATGAGAGAGGGATAAATGCTGGACCCTGGTAGGAGGAACCAATGGACAGCAACAGAAGAATTTACAGAAGACGGGAAAGCAGAAAAAAAGAAACTGGGACCAACTTGATGGAAAAATAAGTCTCCAGACAACAAAGGTAAAAAACAGAATTTATTGACTAAAATATGTTAGCTTTGGGAAATGTATATAGCAGATGTCTTTGTATTGTGTTCAAAAGAAAAGGAAATGCATTTCTGGTTTTATTTCTACAGTGTAGTTGAAGTACTTGCTGACCCCTGGCTGTGGCTGCTGATGATCCCCAAGCACTGCAAGCAGAGGACCTCTTCTAGAGACAGCCAGAACTTCCTTCCACCAAGTGCAGCAGCCACTGGCAGCATCCATGAGACACTGAGGTGCCAGCATCTGTGACTCAGGGACGCTACTGCTGCCTGCCAAGCTTGGTAAAAGGGAGCCTTGGCCACCTTCAGAGGAAGTCCTCAGCTGACATAGCTTGGGGGGTCCTCATAAGCTGAGTATTTATATTTTATATTTACATTAGAGGCTCTGGTAGAAACCATTTACAAAGTATGTATTCTTCCCAATTAATATTTCCAAATTAATAAAGGGTCTCTACCAGAGTCTTTAATTCAGTAGCATAACCTTCTGTCTCCCCATCTTCATGTCTCACCTTGGAACCTCTCCTCAGCCCTCTAAGTCCATTACTTTGCGCAAGAAAATTTTAAGTGATCAGTTCTGGTCCAAATTTCTTGACACTCTCTCATCCAATTCTAAGCCATCAGATTCTGCAACCAACTGGCACAATTGGACCACTCTCTCAGAATCCACCTACCAATCTCTCGCCCCGCTGTCCACCAAAACCATCTCCTACTCCCGTAAGGCCCCCTGGTACCTCCCACAACACAGGATGCTAAAACAAAAATGTCGATCCCTGGAACGCATCTGGAAAAAATCTAAATCCCCCGCAGATAAACAAATCTGGAGAGTCAACATTAAACTCTACAACAATACACTCAAAAGAGCTAGGAAAAATTTCTATGGTGACAAGATCTCCAGTTCAAAAAACCAGAACAGTATGCTGTTCAATATCTGGCGCTCCTTAACTCCCAACACCAACCCTTCTATACCTCCCTCCTCCCCATCAGTAGACCTACTAGCAAACTTTTTCAATGAAAAGGTCACCGCCTTGAGAAGCTCCTTCCCTCCCGTAGTTTCCTACAATCCTCTGGTGCCCGCCTCCCCCGATCCTACTACAAAGGTCCCCACCCCCGTCCCAGTCAACAGATCCTGGACTACCTTTGAGCAAGTATCCGATTCGCAGGTCCTCAAACTCTGCCTGAAACTGAAATCCTGTAACTGCACCTTGGATCCATTCCCATCCTATCTATTTGAGAAAATACCCACACAGGCCATCTCTTCTCTCACCATACTCATAAATTCTGCCCTATCATCGGGCCTCTTCTCCCCTGAAATGGGACGCATTGCACTGACCCCTCTACTGAAGAAAGCTGACCTAGACCCCTCCTCCCCATCCAATTATCGCCCAATAGCAAACATTCCGCTCCTAACCAAATTGCTAGAGTCCATCGTCTCCTCCCAACTCTCAGCCTACCTGGAAAGATTCTCTGTCCTCCTACCCTATCAATACGGCTTCAGACCCAACTTCAGTACCGAAACCCTCCTGGCCTCCCTAATCTCGAAGATCCAACAATTTCACTCTCACAAAAAATTTGCCGTTCTCCTTCAATTCGACCTCTCTGCTGCCTTTGACGTTGTCCACCATGACATTCTAATCTTCCTACTCTCCGAGATAGGCATTAGTTCTACAGTCCTGGACTGGTTCTCGAACTTCTTACGTTCTCGCTCTTACACCGTCACCAAACATGGTTCCTCTTCCTCCCCATGGAAACCGACTTGTGGAGTCCCACAAGGCTCCCCCCTTTCTCCCATCCTCTTCAACATTTATATGTCCTCCCTGAATCTTCTCCACCTATCCCCCCTAGAAACACTCTACACTTACGCCGACGATATCCTGGTCCTCATCGAGACCGACGCGAACCTCACCAATCTCGCAGCTAACATTTCTTCTTGCATAACCAAACTTCAATCCTGGGCTCACACTGTACAAATGAAATTGAACGAGTCCAAAACTAAACTACTTTGGCTCGGCCCTAAACTTGATCAATTACCCACTTCCATCCCACTGCCCACAGGCTCCTCTCTACAGCTGGAATTCTCTAGCAAAGTTCTGGGCATCACCATAGATTCATCATTATCCTTCAACGACCACCTCAACTCCCTGATAAAAAAATGCTTTTGCAGCCTTCACATGCTGAGGAAAGTGAGATCCTGCTTCCACCAAAAACACTTTGCCGTCCTCGTACAATCCATTATCCTCTCCAGATTGGATTATTGCAATTCCATTTACCTAAGCTTAACAAAGAAAAGCCTCCACAGACTCCAACTAATCCAGAACACCGCGGCCAAACTTATCTTCTCAAAAAGTAAATTTGACCATGTCACACCGCTCCTATCCAAACTCCACTGGCTTCCCGTTATTTCCAGGGTCTACTTTAAATGTGCCTGCCTAACCTTCAAGATCCTCCACGGTATCCTTCCTCCTTTTATCCCTCTATCCTGGAATTCCTCAAATCCAACCTCCACTAGATCCACTCAAAAATTAAAACTATCCTACCCCTCCTTAAAAGGCATCTCCCTTGTTGGTAAACTTGGCTCTTCCCTCCCTTTCAGAATCACTCAGCTCTGGAACAGTCTCCCTTCCCCTCTCCGCAATTTGAGCCCCCTTCTACCATTCCGTAAGCATCTGAAGACCTGGCTCTTCTCCAGAACGTAACCCCGTCCCGCTCCTGGCACTCTCACACCAACCTCTCTTCTCTCATACTTATATAATTCCACTGGAGTTCCGTTCCTTCCCTAACCATGTAAACCGTGTCGAGCTCCATCTGCGGAGATGATGCGGTATATAAACCCAAGATTTAGATTAGATTAGATTAGATAATTAAATGAAATGACTAATTCTGAAGTTTATAGGGATGGGCAGGAACGGATGGGATTCTTCACAGGGACGGGCGGGGATGGAGGGATTCCTCACGGGGACGGGTGGGATTTCTGTCCCCCGAGCAACTCTATAGTCCAGAGAAGAGTGACTAAAATGGTTAAGGGGCTGGAGGAGTTGCCGTACAGTTAGAGATTGAAGAAACTGGGCCTCTTCTCCCTTGAAAAGAGGAGATTGAGAGGGGATATGATCGAAACATTCAAGGTACTAAAGGGAATAGACTTAGTGGATAGGACAGGTTGTTCACCCTCTCCAAGGTAGGGAGAACAAGAGGGCACTCTCTACCTACCCAAGGTAGTGTAGAGGAGAGCAACAAACCCTGGGAAAGTCCAACCCTTCCCAAACCGATGGAAAACAAACTGCACCCCAGAATCCCCAACAGACTGCCAGCAACATAAACATCCCACTTCGAGCCAAATAGGTTAAAAGTACAGACATTCTATAAAATCGTCTAATATTAGAACAAAAGATGAGAGCCAAAGGCAACAGACAACAACACAGTAGCTTTGCTGGCTCACAAATAGCTAGAAAAGCCCATGAAAAGCACCCCCCCCCCCAAAAAAAAAAAAGAAAATCAAGTGTCAGATCTGACAGGTTTCTTTCCAGATCTCAACACTGTAGTCCATGTCCCGCTCGGCCTAGACGTCACTGCTATCTCAGAAAGGTTCGTGCAGCCTAGATCTTGCATCTCCGACCACGCTTCTGCAACGGTGCTCACTCGCTTAGATCTTCCATTCACAGTCAACCACACCCCAAAGGGAAATAGCCAGCGAAACCTATGTCCACCTGAACGCAAAGCCTGGTGACTTCTTTAAAGGCCTTGCATTTCTGTAGCGTAGACCATGCTAGATCCTGAAATACTCCCACTGCTAGATCTTGCCAATGAAAAGTCACCTGCAAAACACGCTCCTTTAAATTGTAATCGACAAAGCAAACGATAACATCCTTAGTGCCAGGACCTCTAGTTGGCCACAGGCTACGATGTGCCCGTAGTAAAAGCATGTGATCCATCAGCCCGCAGCAATTGTTCGCAAAATTTCCACACCACCATTTTGCAGTCCCGATAGGTCTCCACATTTGGTATGCCTTTAAAACGCAGATTACAGCGCCGGGATCAATTTTCAAGATCCTCCGCCTGCGCTTGTAGGTCTTGCAGTTCAGTAGATATACGATCGGTAGATTCTTTAATCCCAGACAATGATGTAGAAAGGGTTTCCATGTGGTCTTCAGAGGTGGAAACCCATGCACCCAACTCACTAACATCAGAGCGGAGTTCTACGCTTTAACATCGACGTGGATCCCAATCATCTCCTCCTTCAATGTTTAAACCACATCTGTGAGCCTCATCGCTGTTCTCCAACTGTTGAGCAGGGATACCCTCATCCTCCAACTCTGAATGAGTCGCCTGCCCTGCCGCCATCTTATTTTTCTCCAGAGGACCTCCAGGCAGGTCTGCAGAGGACTTCTCACCCCCTTCGCCATAACCTTACTGACCCTCGACCTCCCAAGAGTCAGAGATTGCTATGCGCTGGAGGCTTTTAACTCCACAATTCTTATCAGCCCCTATGGAGCTCTTGATTTAGGCAGCCATTCACCGGGATGTAAAAATATGGCAACTACTCTGTCCGGATCTTCTTTCTTTTCCTGCATCTTATAGAGTTACCGCTAAGGGCAGGTACTTTGCTGATTAATGCCCATCTGGAGTTTTCTCTTTCACCAATGTGTCCAGTTTCCCGGCATCCAGCTTTTTACTGGTCAGAATGGGGATGACCAAGGTGATCATAATCTCTTCATTCTCGAGAATTCTCTTAGGGTTGTGGGTCCCCCAGTGCTCTTCCAGTCCAATGATGCTAAAATGTTTACAAAGTTCCCAGCGGATGTGAGATGTTATTTCATGGAATCTTTCTACATTGAAAATTACTACCCTCAGCACCTTGCAGACGTCTAAAAATAGGGTAACTGTTCTTAGCAGTTACATTTCTGGTTTTCCATTTTCCCATTCCTGTATTTGCTGCGATCCGTATCTCTCGTAATACACTGTCCTGGGTTGCAATTTCCAATTTCTTATCCTTTGGTTTCAGTTCTCCTTTCCTGACCATTACTGATTGTTTATTCCAAGCTTGAAAATAAATAAAACTTTTTTGAACTTAAATAAAAAAATGTGTCCATTTTTGTTTGATTTACATTTCCCACTCTGTTTCCACATTAACCACCTGTTTTTTTTTCAAGCTGGTGGGGGTAATGTTGAAACTCTGCTCAAGTAGGGAAAAATGGTTCAGCCGTTATGCTAGACATTAGCCACAGGAGGGCAGCACTGAGCATCTCTGCAGAATAAAGATACTAAAGTGAAACTGTTTAAATGTTCTGAATGTGATAAGTATAAAGACATACTGAAGAGATACGATTTCAAAGTTCTAAATGTAGTAAGCATAAAATCAATGAAGAGATACCGTTTCAATGTTCTCAATGTGATAATCATAAAACCACTGAAGAGATACCTTCTCAATGTTCTGAATGTCAAAAGTATAGCAACAATGAAAAGATACCTTCTAAAGGTTCTGAATGTGATAAGCATAAAAACAATGAAGAGATACCTTCTAAATGTTCTGAATGTCACAAGCATAGAAACAATAAAGAGATACCTTTTAAATGTTCTAAATGTGATAAGTATAAAGACATTGAAGAGTTACCTTTTAAATGTTCTGAATGTCACAAGTATAAAACCAATAAAGAGATACCTTTTAAATGTTATAAATGTGATAAGTATAAAGACACTGAATAGATACTTTTTAAATGTCCTGAATGTGATAAGTATACAGACACATACTGAAGAGATACATGTCCCGCTCGGCCTAGACATCACTGCTATCTCAGGAAGGTTCGTGCAGCCCAGATCTTGCATCTCCGACCACGCTTCTGCAACGGTGCTCACTCGCTTAGATCTTCCATTCACAGTCAACCACACCCCAAAGGGAAATAGCCAGCGAAACCAATGTCCACCTGCACGCAAAGCTTGGGTGACTTCTTTAAAGGCCTTGCGTTTCTGTAGCGTAGACCATGCTAGATCCTGAAATACTCCCACCGCCAGATCTTGCCAATGAAAAGTCGCCTGCAAAACACGCTCCTTTAAATTGTAATCGCCAAAGCAAGCGATAATATCCTTAGTGCCGGGACCTCTAGTTGGCAACAGGCTACGATGTGTCCGTAGTAAAAGCATGTGATCCATCAGCCCGCAGCAATTGTTCACAAAACTCCCGCACCACTATTTTGCAGTCCCGATAGGCCTGCACCTCTGGTATGCCTTTAAAATGCAGATTATAGCGCCGGGATTGATTTTCAAGATCCTTCGCCTGCGCTTGTAGGTGTTGCAGTTCAGTAGATATACGATCGGTAGATTCTTTAATCCCAGACACCGATGTAGAAAGGGTTTCCATGTGGTCTTCAGAGATGGAAACCCGGGCACCCAACTCACAAACATTGGAGCGGAGTTCTACGCTTTAACGTCGACGTGGACCCCAATCATCTCCTCCTTCAATGCTTTAAACCACATCTGTGAGCCTCCTCGCCGTCCTCCAACTGTTGAGCAGGGATACCCTCATCCTCCAACTCTGAATGAGTCGCCTGCCCTGCCGCCATCTTATTTTTCTCCAGAGGACCTCCAGGCAGGTCTGCAGAGGACTTCTCACCCCCTTCGCCATAACCTTACTGACCCTCAACCTCCCAAGAGTCAGAGATTGCTATGCGCTGGAGGCTTTTAACTCCACAATTCTTATCAGCCCCTATGGAGCTCTTGATTTAGGCAGCCATTCACCGGGATGTAAAAATCTGGCAACTACTCTGTCCGGATCTTATTTCTTTTCCTGCATCTTATAGAGTTACCGCTAAGGGCAGGCACTTTGCTGATTAATGCCCATCTGGAGTTTTCTCTTTCACCAATGTGTCCAGTTTCCTTGCATCCAGCTTTTTACTGGTCAGAATGGGGATGACCAAGGTGATCATAATCTCTTCATTCTCGAGAATTCTCTTAGGGTTGTGGGTCCCCCAGTGCTCTTCCAGTCCAATGATGCTAAAATGTTTACAAAGTTCCCAGCGGATGTGAGATGTTATTTCATTGCATCTTTCTACATTGAAAATTACTACCCTCAGCACCTTGCAGGCATCTAAAAATAGGGTAACTGTTCCTAGCAGTTACATTTCTGGTTTTCCATTTTCTAACTCCTGTATTTGCTGCGATCCGTATCTCCCGTAATGCACTGTCCTGGGTTGCAATTTCCAATTTCTTATCCTTTGTTTCAGTTCTCCTTTCCTTAAGTGTGTCCAGTTTTGTTTGATTTACATTTCCCACTCTCTTTCCACATTAACTACCTGTTTCTTTTCATGCTGTGGGGGTAATGTTGAAACTCTGCTCAGGAAGGGGGAAAATGGTAAAGCCTCTATGCTATACGTTTGCCACAGGAGGGCAGCACTGAGCATCTTTGCAGAATAAAGATACTAAAGTGAAACAGTTTAAATGTTCTGAATGTGATAAGTATTAAGACATACTGAAGAGATACTTTTTCAAAGTTCTAAATGTAGTAAGCATAAAATCAATGAAGAGATACCTTTTAAATGTTCTGAATGTCAAAAGTAGAAAGACACCGAAGAGAAATCTTTAAATAGTCTGTGTGTCATAGGTATAAAGACATATACTGAACAGATACCTTTTAAATGTTCTAAATGTGATAAGTATAAAGAGACCGACGAGGTACCTTCTAAATCTACAGATTGTGATATGTATTTAGGCATTCTTTGTTTCAGCAATATCGTATACAGACACATACTGAAGATATACTTTTTAAATATGCTAAATGTGATAAGTATAAAGACATTAAAGAGATACCTTCTAATTGTTCTAAATGTGATATTCATAAAAACAATGAAAAGATACATTTTAAATATCCCGAATGTGATAAGTATACAGATACACTGAAGAGATACCTTTTAAATGTTCTGAATGTGATAACGTAAAGACAATGAAGAGATACCTTTTAAATGTTCTGAATGTGATAATATAAAGACACTGAAGAGATACATTCTAAATGTTCTCAAAGTGTTAAGTATAAAGACACTGAAGATATACTTTCTAAATGTTCTAAATATAAATATAAAAAAATGAAGAGATACCTTTTAAATGTTCTGAATGTCACAAGTATAAAAACAATAAAGAGATATTTTAAATGTTCTAAATGTGATAAGTATAAAGACACTGAAGAGATATCTTCTAAATGTTCTGAATGTGGTAAGCATAAAAACAATGAAGAGATACATTTTAAATGTTCTGAATGTGATAAGTATTAAGACAGATACTGAAGAGATACCTTTTAAGTGTTTTAAATGTGATAAATATAAAGACACTAAAGAGATACCTTCTATATGTTCTATATGTGATAAGTATAAAGACAATAAAGAGATACCTTCTAAATGTTCTGAATTTGATAAATGAATTTGATAAAGACACTGAAGAGATATTTATTAAATATTCTGAATGTGATAAGCATATAAACAATGAAGAGATACCTTTTAAATGTTCTGAATGTGATACGTATAAAGACACTGAAGAAATACCTTCTATATGTTCTAAATGTGATAAGTATAAAGACACTGAAGAGATACTTTTTAAATGTTTGAACATGATAATCATAAAAACAATAAAGACTTTTTAAATGTGCTGAATGTGATAAGCATAAAATAATGAAAAGATTCCTTTTAAATGTTCTGAATGTGATAAGTATAAAGATATATCACATTTAGAACATTTTAACAGTATGTGTCTTTATACTTATCACATTCAGAACATTTAAAAGGAATATTTTCATTGTTTTATGCTTATCTCATTCAGAACATTTAAAAGGTATCTCTTCAGGATGTGTCTTTATTCTTATCACATTCAGACTATTCAAAAGGTATCTCTTCAGTGTCTTTAAACTTATCACATTTAGAACATTTAAAATGTATCTGTTCAGCATATTATTTTTATACATATGACATTCAGAACATTAAAACTTTTTCTCTTCAGTATCTTTATCCTGCAGAGATGCTCATTGCTGCCCTCCTGTGGCAAATGTCTAGCATAAAGGCTGAACCATTTACCTACCTACCTGAGCAGAGTTTTCAACATCTCTCCCGATGGATTAGGTTCATACTTTATCACATTATATTTAGAGAATGCCCACTTCCCCAACTATGGAACGCATTTAGAAGGTATCTCTTCAGTGTCTTTATACTTATCACATTTAGAACATTTAAAACGTTTCTCTTCATTTTTTATACTTATCACATTTAGAACATTTTAAAAGTATGTTCAGTATAAGAATAAAAAATGAAGAGAAACATTTTAAATGTTCTGAATGTGATAAGTATAAACACACTGAAGAGAAACCTTTTCAATGTTCTAAATGTGATAAGTATAAAGACACTGAAGAGAAACCATTTAAATGTTCTAAATGTAATAAATATTAAGACAATGAAGAGAAACTAATGTATCATAACACCTTTACAGAAGCTCATGTAGACCGCTCTGAATTGACTCAACTGTCATTAGTAGCAGTATAGAAGCTTTCAATAATCATAATCATAAAATACTGTTACCAGGAAAATTAACATCATTCTTTGTAAGAGTATCTGTGTGGCTATTCAATTATTTAATTATACTATGTATGCTGATTTGTAACCCATTCTGTACTCTTTTCGGAGGATGGGCTAAGCAACCAAATAAATATATATATATATTTTTAAATGCTTATAAACAAATTTTATGCTGAATTTCAAATCTTAGATTTATAGGTGCTATTCTAGATAGTGCCACACGAGGACGCCATTACCTAATAGAGATTACTATATTTAATAGCTCAGTGCTGTCCTCCTGTGATCATTCCTCAGATTGCACATTGAATTGCTTAAATTTGTTAATAATAGAGACTTTCCCAACTGTGCAGAGCGACTGCCTGCTCTGCCCTCCTCAAACAGGCTGTGCAGCTGAAGCTCCTCTCCTTTTAAATATAATAATAACTTTATTCTTTTATACCGCCATAACCAAAAGTTCTAGGTGGTTTACACTAAAAAGAGCTGTACAATCAGCGAAATAAGGCTTCCAACTGGATCCAGTGCTGGGTTTACTCCTTTGCAGGTAAGGACTTGGACTTCTGAGTTCCCCATTGCATTCCCTAAGAAAAGCAAGATTTAGAAGGGGGATCATAGGTCAGTTCTAGGTTTCTGACAGCCTTATCCTTGATGCCTTTGATTTTCAGCACAAAGCTCAAAGGGTAGACTGGAACTGGGCAACTTGGTAGCCCTGGGTTTGTTTGCTTACCAGCCTTTAGGGAAGACTCGACAGTTTCTGCATAGCACAGACTGTTTCAGTAGATTGAGGGCTTGTTTAGCGAGTCTCAAATGTGACCTTGGATTTGCTATGCCATCCCAGGTCGACTAATCTGATCCAGTCCTGAATTTTACCCTACTGTGTGCAGTATCACTGAATTGGGCTTCCCAGGCTCTCCTTGACTTCTGTTTTTCTTCTCTTGGCACTGCATACGCCGGGTAACTCTTTATAAATTATCTGACTTTAGAAAAGCAGTAAAAACTATTATTTTCACATGAACTGGACTGCAATTATAGACTTTTAAATTGTTACCTGAATGAGTCTAAAATGTATAGTGTATTTAGCTGCAATAGTAAACCTTGTATTACATGTGTGCATACATAGGGCAACTGATTTGGTATAAACATGTGCATATAAGTAGGATGATGGATTATTGGCATAGCAATGCCCAGCATTAATAACTCTGTAACATCACCACAGAGCTCTGTGTTTTTCAGTATAGAGCCCATGCATTGTAACGCCTCACAACTCCTTATGGTAACATCTCTACAGAAGCTAATGTATCATAACACCTTTACAGAAGCTCATGTTGTGTGGCGCCTTTGAAGAGGCTCATGTAGACCGCTCTGAATTGATTCCACTGTCATTAGTTGTGTTATAGAAGCTCTCAATAATCATCATCATAAAATACTGTTACCAGGAAAATTAACATCATTCTTTGTAAGAGTATCTGTGTGTGCTATGCAGTTATTTAATTATACTATGTATGCTGATTTGTAACCCATTCTGTACTCTTTTGGGAGGATGTCCCTCAGGGTTGCGGGGATCCCGTGGGGTTGGAGGCAGCTCGAGCTGAGTGGCTCTCGTCTTCTTTTTCTGCCCTCCTGATAAAAAGAACTTACTGCGTGTGCACTAGGAAGAAACCGATGCTCCTGCTAATTTGTTCTTGCCCATTCCAGCCTTGAAATGGTAATACAGTCTCTTGTTTTCTACAATGCTCCCAGCCACAGCAGCTTAGTTACTCAGCGAGTATCCACCCACTGGCACCCTATTGCATCATTCTGTCCATTCAAACCGGAAAGGTACCGCCTCTTCCATTAGAGAGGAACCAGATTGGCTGTCTGCCATTCTTTGAAGACGTAACTAGCCCACCTAATAAGGTAGGTTGAGCTCTTGCTACTTAGCTTCCCTTATACATTTGAACTGATTAAAGGGGAGAAGGTGGGCGTGGAAGGCGGCATCTTTAAATTGGTGGGACCCTGAGGGATTAGTTGCCGTAGTATATCCTGGTTAGAACTGATCACAGTGGGCAGATTAGCGTGGTTTAAAAATACAAAAAAAAAAAAGGAGCAAATGGAGGTGGGAACAAAAGCATTGTTGAAGAGAAGTAATTGATCGTTTCTGAGTTGTATATTGACCATGCTGTTCTTCTGCTTGCTATCTATTTTTAAATTAACTAGGTTCTGTAGTTCAGAAGGTAACTTCCGTTGCTGCATAGCCAGTCTTCTGTGCCTTTTTATTTACGTTTTAAATCGCTAATGCTTTTTGAAAGTTGTTAAAGACTAGTTACTTTTATCTGGGGTTTTCGAGTGTTTATGTAGAAACTATGGTCTCTTAATATAGTACCTCTTTGTATTTCTATACTGGTCCTATTATCTCGATTGTGCTTGTGTAGGTTACTGTCAAGCTAGCAGGAGTATAATAGTCAAGTCTCAGCTGCCCTTTCCTATCGTTTCTGTTAAGAAAGAGTTACCATATTTAAAGGTTTGAGGGATGACCGCAGCACTATAGAATTATTGTGTGATTAGAATTGTGTTTTTTTCATATAAGAGTTAATAAGGAGCTAAATGAGGGTCAATATCCGGCAATGGAAATCTGAAAGAAAACAACTGAAGGACTAAATTTCATTCAACAGCTATGTTTAGAAAACAACTGCCTCCAATAAGGAGTTACCCTACCTTTTAAAATGTATTTTATTATAGTATAGCACGCCATATGTGTGTCAGTGAGAGGGAAAGAAAAATGGTGTACTTGGGGAATGGAAGCAAGTGGCAAATTTTTAGTCATAGGGAGGGAGTGAGGGAGGTACAGATAGGGAAGTGAAAGATGAGAGGGAGAAATGTGGTGGAAAGGGAACAGTGGGAAAGATTGAAAGGGATGCAAGAGGGAGGAATGTTGGACATAGTGGTGAAGGGAATGGAGGGAGAGATGTGACATGGTGCTAGAGAGGGGTGATAGAAGGAGAAATGTTGGGCATGGGGCTGGTGGGCAGGGGCAAAAGATGCTGCACATGGTCCGGGGGATGAGAGAGGGATAAATGCTGGACCCTGGTAGGAGGAACCAATGGACAGCAACAGAAGAATTTACAGAAGACGGGAAAGCAGAAAAAAAGAAACTGGGACCAACTTGATGGAAAAATAAGTCTCCAGACAACAAAGGTAAAAAACAGAATTTATTGACTAAAATATGTTAGCTTTGGGAAATGTATATAGCAGATGTCTTTGTATTGTGTTCAAAAGAAAAGGAAATGCATTTCTGGTTTTATTTCTACAGTGTAGTTGAAGTACTTGCTGACCCCTGGCTGTGGCTGCTGATGATCCCCAAGCACTGCAAGCAGAGGACCTCTTCTAGAGACAGCCAGAACTCCCTTCCACCAAGCGCTGCAGCCACTGGCAGCATCCATGAGCCTTTAATTCACTAGCATAATTAAATGAAATAACTAATTCTGAAGTTTATAGGGATGGGCTGGGACGGATGGGATTTCTGTCCCCGTGCAACTCTCTAGTCCAGAGAAGAGTGGCTAAAATGGTTAAGGGGCTGGAGGAGTTGCCGTACAGTGAGAGATTGGAGAAACTGGGCCAATTCTCCCTTGAAAAGATGAGATTGAGAGGGGACATGATCGAAACATTCAAGATACTGAAGGGAATAGACTTAGTAGATAGGACAGGTTGTTCACCTTCTCCAAGGTAGGGAGAACGAGAGGGCACTCTCTAAAATTGTACAACCAAATGCTTCCCAAAACCCTTCAAAAACACCCCAGGGTTACTCCCCTCCCAGCACCTGTACCCAGCCCTCTACCTACCCAAGGTAGTGTAGAGGAGAGCAACAAACCCCGGGGAAGTCCAACCCTTCCCAAACTGATTGGAAAACAAACTGCAACCCAGGATCCCCAACAGACTGCCAGCAACATAAACATCCCCTTCAAGCCAAACAGGTTAAAAGTACAGACATTCTATAAAATCGTGTAATTTTAGAACAAAAGATGAGAGCCAAAGGCAACAGACAACCACACAGTAGCTTTGCTGGCTCACAAATAGCTAGAAAAGCCGATGAACAGCCCCCCCCCCCCAAAAAAAAAAAAATCAAGTGGCAGATCTGACAGGTTTCTTTCCAGATCTCAACACTGTAGTCCATGTCCCGCTCGGCCTAGACGTCACTGCTATCTCAGGAAGGTTCGTGCAGCCCAGATCTTGCATCTCCGACCACGCTTCTGCAACGGTGCTCACTCGCTTAGATCTTCCATTCACAGTCAACCACACCCCAAAGGGAAATAGCCAGCGAAACCTATGTCCACCTGCACGCAAAGCCTGGGTGACTTCTTTAAAGGCCTTGCGTTTCTGTAGCGTAGACCATGCTAGATCCTGAAATACTCCCACCGCCAGATCTTGCCAATGAAAAGTCGCCTGCAAAACACGCTCCTTTAAATTATAATTGCCGAAGCAAGCGATAATATCCTTAGTGCCCAGACCTCTAGTTGGCCCCAGGCTACGATGTGCCCGTAGTAAAAGCATGAGATCTGGCACGTCTGCTCCATCAGCCCACAGCAATTGTTCGTAATACTCCTGCACCACCATTTTGCAGTCCCGATAGGCCTCCACCTCTGGTTTGCCTTTAAAATGCAGATTACTGTGCCGGGATCGATTTTCAAGATCCTCCGCCTGCGCTTGTAAGTCTTGCAGTTCAGTAGATATACGATCGGTAGATTCTTTAATCCCAGACACCGATGTAGAAAGGGTTTCCATGTGGTCTTCAGAGGTGGAAACCCATGCACCCAACTCACTAACATCAGAGCGGAGTTCTACGCTTTAACATCGACGTGGATCCCAATCATCTCCTCCTTCAATGCTTTAAACCACATCTGTGAGCCTCCTCCATATCTGAATGAGTCGCCTGCCCTGCCCCAAGCTTTTTACTGGTCAGAATGGGGATGACCCAGGTGATCATAATCTCTTCATTAGGGTTGTGGGTCCCCCCAGTGCTCTTCCAGTCCAATGATGCTAAAGTGTTTACAAAGTTCCCATAGGATGTGAGATGTTATTTCATTGCATCTTTCATTGAAAATTACTACCCTCAGCACCTTGCAGGAGTCTAAAAATAGGGTAACTGTAACTAGCAGTTACATTTCTGGTTTTCCATTTTCCAACTCCTGTATTTGCTGCGATCCGTATCTCCCGTAATGCACTGTCCTGGGTTGCAATTTCCAATTTCTTATCCTTTGGTTTCAGTTCTCCTTTCCTTAAATGTGTCCAGTTTTGTTTGATTTACATTTCCCACTCTGTTTCCATATTAACCACCTGTTCTGTTTTCGATGCTGATGGGGGTGATGTTGAAACTCTGCTCAGATAGAGGGAAAATGTTTCAGCGTTTATGCTATACATTTGCCACAGGAGGGCAGCACTGAGCATCTTTGCAGTATAAAGACATTGAAGAGATACCATCTCAATGTTCTGAATGTGATAATCATAAAAAGAATGAAAAGATACCTTTTAAATGTTCTAAATGTGATAAGCATAAAAAACAATTAAAAAATACCTTTTAAATGTCCCAAATGTGATACATATACAGACACATACTAAAGTGATACGTTTCAAATGTTCTGAATGTCACATAAAAAGAATAAAGAGATACAATTTCAATGTTTTAAATGTGATAAATATAAGGACACTGATGAGATACCTTTAAAATATTCTAAATGTGATAAGCATAAAAACAATAAAGAGATACCTTCTAAATGTTCTGAATGTGATAAGTATAAAGACACGGAAGAGATACATTTTAAATGTTCTATTTATTTTCAAGCATAGAATAAACAACGAGATACCTTTATGCTAGATAAAGAGATACCTTTATGCTAGACATTTGCCACAGGAGGGCAGCACTGAGCATCTTTGCAGTATAAAGACATTGAAGAGATACCATCTAAATGTTCTGAATGTGATAATCATAAAAAGAATGAAAAGATACCTTTTAAATTTTCCAAATGTGATAAGTATAAAGCCAAATACTGAAGAGATACCTTTTAAATGTTCAAAATGTGATAAGCATAAAAAACAATGAAAAAATACCTTTTAAATGTCCCAAATGTGATACATATACAGACACATACTAAAGTGATACGTTTTAAATGTTCTGAATGTCACATAAAAACAATAAAGGGCTACCTTTTAAATGTTTAGAATGTCACATAAAAAAATAAAGAGATACCATTTCAATGTTTTAAATGTGATAAACATAAAAACAATGGAGAGATACCTTTATGCTAGACATTTGCCACATGAGGGCAGCACTGAGCATGTCTGCAGTATAAAGACACTGAAGAGAAACCGTTTTAATGTTCTGAATGTTATAAGTATAAAGACACTGAACAGATACTTTTTAAATGTTCTAAATGTGATAAGTATAAAGACACTGAAGAGATACATTTTAAATGTTCTAAATGTGATGTGTGTTTTTTTAGTTCAAAAAGTTTTATTTATTTTCAAGCATAGAATAAACAACGAGTAATGGTCATGTCACAACAAAGCAGTAAAATAACAATAGTAGGGATTGTATACAGAGCCTTGAGAGAAACCAATTTAATGTTCTGAATGTGATAAGCATTAAAACAATGAAAAGATACCTTCTCAATGTTCTGAATGTAATAAGCATTTAAAACAATGAAAAGATACCTTTTAAATGTCCTGAATGGGTTCACATAAAAACAATAAAAAGATACCTTCTAAAAGTTCTGAATGTGATCAGAATATAAACAATGAAAAGATACCTTTTAAATGTTCTAAATGTGATCAGCATTCAAACAATAAAAAGATACATTTTAAATGTTCTGAATGTGATAAGCATAAAATAATGAAAAGATACCTTTTAAATGTTCCGAATATGATAAATATAAAGACACATCACATTTAGAACATTTTAAAAGTATCTGTTCAATATGTGTCTTTATACTTATCATATTTGGAACATTTAAAAGGTATCTTTTCATTGTTTTACACTTATCACATTCAGATCATTTAGAAGGCATCTCTTCATTGTTGTTATGATTATCACGTTCAGAACATTTAAAAGGTATCTCTTCAGGATGTGTCTTTATACTTATCACATTAAGACTAATTAAAAGGTATTTCTTCATTCTTTTTATGCTTATCACATGCAAAACATTTAAAAGGTTTCTCTTTAGTGTCTTTAACATCACATTTAGAACATTTAAAATGTATCTGTTCAGTATGTTATTTTTATACTTATGACATTCAGAACATTAAAACCTTTTCTTTTCAGTGTCTTTAAATTTATCACATTTAGAACATTTAAAAGGTATCTCTTCAGTATGTGCCTATAATACATATCATATTCAGAACATTTAAAGCATTTCTTTTCAGTGTCTTTATGCTTATGACATTCAGAACATTTAAATGGTATTTCTTCATTATGTGTCTTTATATGATATTGCAGAGACAAAGCATGCCTATAATACATATGACATTCAAAACTTTAAACTGTTTCTCTTGAGTGTCTTTCTACTTACCACATTTAGAACATGTAAATGGTTTCTCTACAGTGTCTTTAAACAAATGTATCTGTTCAGGTTTTTTTTCATACATATGACATTCAGAATATTTAAACGGTTTCTCTTCACTGTCTTTATACTGCAGAGATGCTCAGTGCTGCCCTCCTGTGGCAAATGTCTAGCATAAAGGCTGATCCATTTATCCCCCTACCTGAGCAGAATTTCAACATCACTCCCGATGAATTAGGCTCATACTTTATCACATTATATTTAGAGAATGCCCTCTTCCACAACTATGGAAAGCATTTAGAACATTGGTTTTTAACCTTGTTGTCATTTTTGCAACAAAGTCTGTTTCCTTTCTTCATTTTTATGTCCAGCATCCTCGAAAAGGATTGCTCACAAAGATATGTTGTAACAAACGGTATGAAAATTTCCAGAGCTTTCTTAGCAATAATAGGGTATGTTACCAATTGTTGACACCAAAACGTTGAGAGCGTTGTTGTTCTGAAGAGTTGCTGTTGAACCTGGCTCTGCTGAATTTCAATGATTTCATCGAGGTATTCATCATTGACATCTGTTGTCTCAACACTAAACGTGAACGGCTGTCTCACCTATGCTGGATATGACTCTCTTGTAGGGAAGTATCCGTCGAGAGACTTTGCAAGCTCATCTAAGTGTGTGGCAATAGTTTGCTTCAGTTCCGCGGGTACAGAAATGTCTCCGATTCCAGATACATCTTCGATCTTACTTACACAGTTGTCTAGCAGGGGAAAGTTTGCGAAGTTATCATTTTCTGTTCGTCGTTTCCATAATGGTAGCTTTTTTGAAAAGTTTTCAGGTTTTCTTCCGCTTCGATGATGTTGACTCCACCACCCTGCATCTTCTTATTGAGATGATTGAGAGCTGCAAAGATATCAGCCAGAATTTTTGAAGCAATCTGCATGACAATGTTGCTGCTCTTGCAAAAACAGAGCTAATTCCACAAGCATGGCAAAAACACGATTCAGCACCTGTCCCAGGGATAACCACCGAACGTTAGAATGGTACAGAAGTACCTCAAATTCAGATCCCATTTCTTTACACAGCTCCTTGAAGATGCGGTGCTTCAGAGCATTATTTCGCACATAGTTCACGCATTCCACAACAATTTTTAAAACTTCTGCCAGTTTTGGAAGCAAGGTTTTTGTTGCCAATGCATGCCTGTGCAGAATGCAGGTAAGCAACTTTGTACGATGCTGTGAGGATCGGTTTGTTGATGGGTACAAAGCCGAGAACAGGCAGAGTAGCCTTTTCATCAAATCTTGCTCTCTTCACCTTGAATTCAGCGAGCGTTGTGTTCTTATATTTTCCATCTCCATGCAGCTTAAGGAAGTGTTCCCTTAGTTTTGCCGGAGCTAGATTAGAATTACTCAACTTGGCATTACAAATCATGCAATTAGGACACTGACTCCCATCACGTTCCGTTATACATGTGAATCCATATTGTACATATTCGTCCCACCACTTTCATATTTTGCTCGACATAGTTAGTAAGGGATTAAAATATTAAGATAAGTATCACACGACGTACCATCACAACAGTTACAATTTGACTACTGTGCGCATCAAATCCCCTGCAGCACAGATAGGCCAAGTGATGTTGCGTGATCACCTGCAGCCAATTATGGACAAGCGGGGCGTATCATCACGAATCATAAGCGCTTCGGTCACGTTCAATCATCTATGAGTTAAATCACAAATTTTGATCAGGAATTGATTGATGTATATAAGGCGTTAGTTACAGATTGATAGATCAAGAAACCGAGTACACGAGCAGTCTTGATCAAAATCACTGAATAACTGATAGATGATTTAACGTGACCGAAGCGCTATATGAGTCGGAGGTGTGTTTTGACCTCCGCCGGACCTGCGAGACTGACTCACTGAACCCCTGGGGTTCAGTCGAACCCAGGTTAAGAATCACTGATTTAGAAGGTATCTCTTCAGTGTCATATTTAAAAACGTTTTAAAAGTATGTTCAGTATAAGTTTAAAAAATGAAGAGAAACCTTTTAAATGTTCTGAATGTGATAAGTATAAAGACACTGAAGAGAAACATTTTAATGTTCTAAATGTAATAAGTATTAAGACAATGAAGACAAACTAATGTATCATAACACCTTTACAGAAGCTCATGTAGACCGCTCTGAATTGACTCCACTGTCATTAATAGCGGTATAGAAGCTCTCAATAATCATAATCATAAAATACTGTTACCAGGAAAATTAACATCATTCTTTATAAGAGCATCTGTGTGCGCTATGCAGTTATTTAATTATACTATATATGCTGATTTGTAACCCATTCTGTGCTCTTTTGGGAGGATGGGCTAAGCAACCAAATAAATATGTTTTTTTTTTAATGCATATAAAGAAATTTTATGCTGAATTTCAAATCTTAGATTTATAGGTGCTATTCTAGATAGTGCAACACGAGTGCGCCATTGCCTACTAGAAATGACTATATTTAACAGCTCAGTGCTGTCCTCCTGTGGTCAATCCTCAGATTGCACATTGAATTGTTTAAATCTGTTAATAATAGAGACTTTCCCAACTGTGCAGAGCGACTGCCTGCTCTGCCCTCCTCAAACTGGCTGTGCAGCTGAAGCTCCTCTACGTTTAAATATAATAATAACTTTATTCTTTTATCCCACCATAACCAAAAGTTCTAGGTGGTTTACACTAAAAAGAGCTGTACAATCAGTGAAATAAGGCTTCCAACTGGATCCAGTGCTGGGTTTACTCCCTTGCAGGTAAGGACTTGGATTTCTGAGTTCCCCATTGCATTCCCTAAGAAAAGCAAGATTTAGAAGGGAAATCATAGGTCAGTTCTGGGTTTCTGACAGCCTTATCCTTGATGCCTTTGATTTTCAGCACAAAGTTCAGTGGGTAGCCTGGAACTGGGCAACTTGCATGCAGAGACTTGTTCTAATTGTCCACTGCTTTTCTTGAAACAATCAGCCTGGCATTCAGTGGGGATAAAAGGTGGACTGGATCCATTCATTAACTAATCCAGGGAGGGATGGAGGCTTCAAATATTCCTGTGTTTCCACTGCATTTGAAATGGGTCATACAGGACATCACTGTCTCTTAGCTAATGATGTTTAAAGCTTCCCTGGGCTCGACAACGGTGGCACCAGGTCTTCAGGGCAATGGGAGCCTAAGGAGAAAGGATGCACCTGATACTCCTGGAGTTTGGAGAAGAGTACAGTTCCTCTGAAGAACATCTTGCTGTTAGATATTTTTAGAGAGGGTATATCCTAGATTCAGTGGGTAGCCTGGAACTGGCTTGGTTAGTTTGCTTACCAGCCTTGAGGGAAGATTTGACAGCTTCTGCATAGCACAGACTGTTTCAGTAGCCATCCTGAGGGCTTGTATAGCAAGTCTCATATGTGACCTTGGATTTGCTACGCCATCCCAGGTTGACTAATCTGATCCAATCCTGAATTTTACCCTACTGCGTGCAGAGACTTGTTCTAATTGTCCACTGCTTTTCTTGAGACAATCAGCCTGGCTTTCAGTGGGGATTAAAGGTGGACTGAATCCATTCATTAACTAATCCAGAGAGGGATGGAGGCCTCAAATATTCCTGTGTTTCCACTGCATTTGAAATGGGTCGTACAGGACATCTTAGCTAATGAGGCTAAAAGCTTCCCTGGGCTAGACAGCAGTTGCACCAGGTGTTCATGGCAATGGGTACCTAAGCAGAAGGAATGGGAATGTGAATCGACACTCCTGGAGTTTGGAGAAGAGTACAGTTCCTCTGGGAACTCTGATGAGCCAAGCCTGTCCCGCTGAGGCGTTTGCTGTGTATTTTCCACAACACCTGACCTGTTTCTGTTTGCAATGGTAATTATTGGCAGGGAGCTTATCCAGGCACAGGAACTGTGGCTGGTGCCTCCTGACAAGAAGCATGCCATAGAATATTTGGGGTGAAAAAGGGAAGAATAAGTGCATCATCTCCTATTCACCACCCTCCCCAGATGAATGAACTGGCGTAATAATAATATCCAACCTATTAAACAAAGATGTATATCACTGATGCCTGACATAACATGTCCGGAATCACAAAATTCTGAGGGTTATGGTTCCAGGATAATTATTCTAGAATCGGAGAAAGATGGGGCTGGGAGAGACTGCGGGGATTCTGTTTTTCTTATCTTGGCACTGCATACCCCGGGTAACTCTATATAAATTATCAGACTTTAGAAAAGCAGTAAAAACTTTTATTTTCACATGAATTGGACTGAAATTATAGACTCTGACTTCTAAATTGTTACCTGAACGAGTCTAAAATGTATAGTGTATTTAGCTGCAATAGTAAACCTTGTATTACATGTGTGCATACATAGGGCAACTGATTTGGTATAAACATGTGCATATAAGTAGGATGATGGATTATTGGCATAACCATGCCTGCCATTAATAACTCTGTAACATCACCACAGAGCACTGTGTATTTCAGTATAGAGCCCATGCATTGTAACACCTCACAACTCGTACAGACTCCCAGATTAACATGCCAAGTAAAGTGATCATTCCAGTAAGTTTCTTCTAGTTATCTAGTGATTGAGAGATGGGGAAAGGGAGAGAGAGCAGAGAAAGTTTCCTGCACAGAATCTCTCTGAGATGAAGAGAAGTGGCATTGTGAGTATTAAAAGAGCAAGTTTAGTTTAGACATCCCGGCCAAGTTATGTTTCTCTGAATTCTAAATTGAACAGAAGCTGACACAAACTCAAAAGTGACTGGGCTAATGGCCAGCTGCTGCAGTTGGTTGGTTTTTCCAACCACCATCTGTGGTAGTGAAAAACCGATATCCAGAAGGAGCAACAGGAGGCTGCACGATCGAGATAGCGGTGATATTCACACCACTATCTCTCCACTGGCAGCCACACGAAAGGATGACTCATCTGGATGGTTCTCTGTGACGGTCTCTCCCATAGCCCCTCCTCCTCTGAGCTCTAGGAATTTTGGCCCAAATTCACAAAACCTCAAAACAGTGTGCGATCCATTTCCGTTTGCATGCCGGCCAACGAATTCACTAAAGGCCTGCATGCAAATGGGGACGATCGTTAACACGCCCCCTACCCACGGCCAGAGCGATCCCCGCTCTTGCGCACTCCCTGACGGCAGTGACAAGAAAAGTAACCTCCTGTCACTGCTATCAGGGCTCAGCCCCAATCTCTCCTGCCTGCTCCCGGACTCTCCTGCTCTCTGCCGCTGTTCCCTGCAGTGCAAGCCTCTATTTATATGTTTGGTTTATGTATATCACATGGAGTCTTACATCACATCCCATTGTCACTCTATCACATTACTTATGTCATTGTTTTTATTCATTTATCAACACACCATATGTCCATTTTTCATGTCTTTATACATCTATAATTGTATATTCTTAGCAATCTTTATTTATATTTGTTCAGACCCCAGAGGAAGATGTGTTTACTGAAACATGGACCGTGGCGGGTCCTTAGGTTTGTTTGAAGGGTGGTAACACTGACCGCATTTATATTTGATATAATAAAAATAGTCTTCATCTTGTACATTTTCTCTGCAGTCCTTTTTGGTTTTTGTTTGTTGGATTTTTTCTTTTGTTTTCGGTAACTCGGTTACTGACAGGTCTGCAGCAGTTGGGTTTGCCAGTAGTAAAACCGATTCGAAATAGCCAAGCAATTGTTAGTGAATCAATCGCTTGGCTATTTTGCATGGGGTTTTGCTAATTTGCATGGGAGGATCGCTACAGGCTTTAGTGAATGGGGTTGGAGAGAAATTTGGACGCAAAGGGCTCGCAAACCCAACAGTACACGATCGGTTTGCTTAGTGAATTTGGGCCTTTGTCCCTGAATTTGTGCATGTACACATACACGCGTGTGCACACACAAGCCACAGCAAATAAACAGTACCAAACAGTTCAGGACTTGTCCAGGGGAGTTCCCTGCAAAGCTCAGAGTTACAAAAGCAGGATCAAACCAGGAAAAACAAGGTTTAAATCCCACTGACCCCAATTGCAATCTTTTCATCCTTCATTGCCCTGGGTACAGAACCTGTTTGTACCTATTTGAAAAATTGAAGGTGGACAAAGCAATGGAAGCGGATGAGACCCATTCCAGGATATTGAGGGAGCTTAGAGAGGTTCTGGTGGTCCTATTAAAGATTTGGTCAATAAATCTTTGGAGACGGGAGTGGTTCCTAGGGATTGGAGAAGAGCGGATGTGGTGCCAATTCACAAAAGTTGTCACAAGAGATGAAGCAGGAAACTGCGGTTATTGGAAAAATAATGGAAGCGTTACTAAAAGAAAGGATAGTGAAATTCCTAGAATCATATGGGTTACAGGATCCAAGGCAACATGGCTTTACTAAAGGTAAATCGTGCCAAACAAATCTGATTGAATTTTTTGATTAGGTGATAAGAGAATCGGACCAAGGACATATGCTAGATGTAATTTACTTAGATTTCAGCAAAGCCCTTGAACAAACCTGATGGGCTGAAGTTAAGACCTAAAACGGTGAACTGGATTAGAAACTCGTTGATGGACAGATGCCAAGGTGGTGGTTAATGGAATTCGCTTGGAGGAAGGAAAGGTGAATAATGGGGACCCTCAAGGATCGGTGCTGGGGCCAATCCTATTCAATATGTTTATGAGTGACATTGCCGAAGGGTTAGAAGGTTCACCTTTTTGCGGATGATACCAAGATTTGTAACAGAGTAGACACCGAGGAGGGAGTGGAAAACTTGAAAAAGGATCTGCAAAAGTTAGAGGAATGGTCTAATATCTGGCAACTAAAATTCAATTCAGAGTAATGCATTTGGGGATTAATAATCAGAAGGAGCTGTATATGCAGGAGGTGAGAGGCTGATATGCACAGATGGGGAGAGGGACCTTGGGGTGATAGTGTCCGAAGATCTAAAGACGAAAAAACAGTGTGACAAGGCAAGTGGCTGCTGCCAGAAGGATGCTGGGCTGTATAAAGAGAAGGTGTTGATGCCCCTGTAAAAGTCATTGGTGAGGCCCCACTTGGAGTATTGTGTTCAGTTTTGGAGACCGTATCTGGCGAAGGACGTAAGAAGACTTGAGGCGGTCCAGAGGAGGGCGACGAAAATGATAAGAAGTTTTCACCAAAAGACTTATGAGGAGAGACTGAAAACCCGGAATATGTATACCCTAGAGCAGGAATGTCCACCCTTTTGGCTTCCCTGGGTTGCACTGGCGCCAAAAAATTTTTCTGTGGCTGCGCAAATGTTGCAGCAAGACATAGGAGGGAGCTGGCAAGACAGTAAACACCCGGGGGCAGCAGAGGAAAACACTGCATCGCTCTTGACCGGGGCCGCCCAAAATACTTCACGGTGTCGCATGCGGCCCTCGGGCCACAGGTTGGACACCCCTGCCCTAGAGGAAAGGAGGGACAGGGGAGATATGTTCAGACATTTAAATACTTGAAGGTATTAACGTAGAACAAAATCTTTTCCAGAGAAAGGAAAATGGTAAAAAACCAGAGGATATAATTTGAGGATGAGGGGTGGTAGATTCAAGAGCAATGTTAGGAAATTCTACTTTACGGAGAGGGTGGTGAATGCCTGGAATGCGCTCCTGGTGGAATGGTTGTGGAGAGGAAAACGGTGACAGAGTTCAAAGAAGCGTGGGATGAACACAGAGGATCTAGAATCAGAAAATAATAGTAAATATTGTAGAACTAAGGCCAGTACTGGGCAGGCTTGCACAGTCTGTGTCTGTATATGACCGTTTGGTGCTGGATGGGCTGGGGAGGGCTTCAGTGGCTGGGATGGTGTATGTGGGCTGGAGTGGGCTTTGGCAGGGACTTCAGTAGTTGGAACCTAAGAACAGTCCCGGGCAGAGCTTTGGATTCTTGCCCAGAAATAGCTAAGAAGAAAAAAAAAAAACCAACAACAAATTTTTAGATTGAATCAGGTTGGGCAGACCGGATGGACAATTCAGGTCTTTATCTGCCGTCATCTACTATGTTACTTGAAAGGTATTAACATAGAGCAAAATATTTTCCAGAGAAAAGAAAATGGTAAAACCAAAGGGCAAAATTTAAGGTTGAGGGGTGGTAGACTCAAAAGTAATATTAGGAAATTCTTCTTTGCAGAGAGAGTAATTGATGCATGATACCTATGTGGGATCCCTACGAGGGTCGAACTAGAACATCAGTCGCTAGGTATAGACTTAAGAGGATGGGTCAGCAGACTTGATGGGATGATTGAGACCTGCATCGTGTTGGACTTTAAGAATAAATGGGACTTTAAAAATAAATGGGATGCCTATAGGGGATCCCTAAGAGAGTCGATCTGAATAAATAGTTACTAGGTATAGATAGACTTAAGAGGAAGGGACAGTAGGGTGGACAGACTTGAAGGCTATAGCCCTTTTCTGCCATCATCATCTATGTTTCTATGGAATGCGTTCCCGAGGGAGGTAGCAGAGTTCAAACAAGCATGGGATGAACACAGAGGATCTAGAATCAGAAAATAATGGTGTACTGTATATTGAAGAACTAAGGCCAGTACTGGGCAGACTTGCACGATAGAGGATGGGCTGGGGAGGGCTTCGATGGCTGGGATGGTTTAGATGGACTGGAGTGAGTTTCGATTGAGATTCCAGTAGACAGAGCCTAAGCACAGTACCAGGCAGAGCTCTGGATTTCTGGCCAAGAAATATCTATGGAAAATGACCATTTAAATTAAATGTTTAATTTATAGAGCGTGATTGGATGTGTCAACTACTAGGATTTTAACCCAGAAATGGATAAATATAAGTTCCGAAAAGGTCTCGATGTGAAAGCTTGGCTGGCTCAATGGTTGAGTGCTGGGTTAGTAACAGGGAGCTGAGGGTTCAAGCCTCAGCTAAGGAGAAGGGTTGATACCGTACCAAAAGAAGAGGATAGTAAACTGAAATTGAGGGTTCAAGTCTTTTTGTGTCTACTACTAGGATTTGAACCTAGAAATGGATAAATATAAGTTCCGAAAAGGTCTAGATGTGAAAGCTTGGCTGGCTCAATGGTTGAGTGCTGGGTTAGTAACAGGGAGCTGAGGGTTCAAGCCTCAGCTAAGGAGAAGGGTTGATACCGTACCAAAAGAAGAGGATAGTAAACTGAAATTGAGGGTTCAAGTCTTTTTGTGTCTACTACTAAGATTTGAACCTTAAAATGGATAAATATAAGTTCCGAAAAGGTATAAATGTGAAAGCCTGACTGGCTCAATGGTTGAGTGCTGGGTTAGTAACAAGAGTCTGAGGGTTCGAGTCTCAGCTAAGGAGTGCTGGATTAGTAACAGGAGACGTAGGGATGATGCTGTGAGAAAGAGAAGAGGGTAGTAACCTGAAGTTGAGGGTTCAAATATTTTTTTGGGTCTACTACTAGGATTATTTTGAACCTAGAAATGGATAAATATAAGTTCCAAAAGGGTCTAGATGTGCATGCCTGGCTGGCTCAAGGGTTGAGTGCTGGATTAATAACAGGGCTGAAACTACTCCATGTGAAGACAAGGGGGTAGTTTTACTCAAATTTAGTCCATTTTTCATAGTGAAAAGTAGCATAATCCCCAACTGCTGCTGGTGGCTCTTGCAAAGATGTGAAGGGAAAAGGATGAAGGTTCAAGTCTCAGTTTAACTGAAATTTAGTTCATAGTAAAAAGTAGCTTAAAATGTCTACTAGATTTCTTGCTTTCACTGTAGTTACTGAACCTCCTCTGCCCCTTCTTCCTCCTCCACCCCATACACCCACCTCTTCCAGTCTATCTAATTCCTTCACTTACCTGCTATTGTTCCATCTAGCTTTGGACTAAGCTAGACTCGAACCTGTGACCTCCTATATTGAGGTCGAGCTCTTTAGCCACTGAGCCACCAGTCAGGCAGGTACTAGGTGTTTTCGGTTTCTTCCCTTTATTCTTTTCATGCTTTGATTTGGATTAAAATTCAAACATCCAGTCCCGGGAGTTGAACCCAGGTTTCTTTGGTGCAAGGTAACAAAGCATTCCTCTAGTCCAACACTGGACTCATGAAAGTTGGGTTAATTTTTCTCTTCCTTATACTTCTCCTTCCTTGATTTGGATTTTTAAAATTCAAATATCCTGTCCTGGGAGTCGAACCCAGGACTCTTCGGTGCAAGGTAACAAAGCATTCCTCTAGTCCAACACTGGACTCATGAAAGTTGGGTTAATTTTTCTCTTCCTTATACTTCTCCTTCCTTGATTTGGATTTTTAAAATTCAAATATCCTGTCCTGGGAGTCGAACCCAGGACTCTTCGGTGCAAGGTAACAAAGCATTCCTCTAGTCCAACACTGGACTCATTAAAATTGGGCTAATTTTTCTCTTCCTTATACTTCTCCTTCCTTGATTTGGATTTTTAAAAATTCAAATATCCTGCCCTGGGAGTCGAACCCAGGACTCTTCGGTGCAAGGTAACAAAGCATTCCTCTAGTCCAACACTGGACTCATTAAAATTGGGCTAATTTTTCTCTTCCTTATACTTCTCCTTCCTTGATTTGGATTTTTAAAAATTCAAATATCCTGCCCTGGGAGTCGAAACCAGGACTCTTCGGTGCAAGGTAACAAAGCATTCCTCTAGTCCAACACTGGACTCATGAAAATTGGATTAATTTTTCTCTTCCTTATACTTCTCCTTCCTTGATTTGGATTTTTAAAATTCAAATATCCTGCCCTGGGAGTCGAACCCAGGACTCTTCGGTGCAAGGTAACAAAGCATTCCTCTAGTCCACCACTGGACTCGTGAAAATTGGGTTAATTTTTCTCTTCCTTATACTTATCCTTCTTTGATTTCAATTAAAAATTCAAACAGCCAGTCAGGGGAGTTCAACTCAGTACTCTTTGGTGCAAGATAACAAATATTCCTCTAGTCCACAACTGGATTGGTGATGGTTGGTTCACTTTTTCTCTTTCTTATACGTCTCCTTCCTTGATATGGATTTTTAAAATTCAAACACCCGGTCCTGGGAGTCGAACCCAGGACTCTTTGCTACAAGGTAACAATGTTTCCACTAGTCCACAACTGGACTGGTAAGAATGGGCTTACTTTTTCTCCCCCTTATACCTCTCCTCCCATCATTCTGGTTTAACTTTCAAACAACTCAAGAAATAGGGGATTTCAACCCACATCTTTTAAGTACAGGTTAGGTACACAGCCACCAAGCCACAAGCTGCTTCATATAATGCTACTAATTTTGCTCCCTCTTATGCCTCTCATTCATAATATGAATTTAAAATTCAAACAGCTAGTCAAGGATGGGAATTGAACCCAGGTCTCTCTGGAACAAGGTAACACACTATTCCACTACTCCATCACTGGACTGTCAAAATTTGGCTCACTAACAGCTAATGTAACATTGTGCTTTTTTCAGTTTTTGTAAATTGGTCTCTGAATCAATAGCTTCCCAGACTTTAAGCCCTCACACCTCTGTAAGACTGTACACGACATCAGTGGAGAGCCTTGGATTTGAGAATAATCCCATCACTTGAGATCTTTTATTTTTTTAAAGTTGAGGTATGCTGCAACAAATCATAGGGAAATGAAGAACAGCTGAGGTGATCAGTGTTTTGTTGTTTTTTGTTTTTTTTTTTGTAAATCTTACCACAGTAGATTAAACACAGTCAGTGCATTTATCCAGAGAGGCAGTCAGAGCTAGTGCTATTCAAATACACTTAGAAACTTCTTTATACTGTCTTAACTCTATACCTGGGTAGTTCTGTAATTATGGAATTTAAAAAAAGATCATTTGATAACTAAGTAACAATGGAGACCTCTCACTCTGCCCACAGACCACCCTGGCACTACCTGAGAAGCACTGAAGCAATTTGTAATCATGTGACCGGATAATTGCCCTCAATCAGCACCAGTGTTACCAATTTACAAAAACTGAAAAAAGCACAACGTTTTTTGACAGTCCAGTGATGGAGTAGTGGAATAGTGTGTTACCTTGTTCCAGAGAGACCTGGGTTCAATTCCCATCCTTGACTAGCTGTTTGAATTTTAAATTCATATTATGAATGAGAGGCATAAGAGGGAGCAAAATTAGTAGCATTATATGAAGCAGCTTGTGGCTTGGTGGCTGTGTACCTAACCTGTACTTAAAAGATGTGGGTTGAAATCCCCTATTTCTTGAGTTGTTTGAAAGTTAAACCAGAATGATGGGAGGAGAGGTATAAGGGGGAGAAAAAGTAAGCCCATTCTTACCAGTCCAGTTGTGGACTAGTGGAAACATTGTTACCTTGTAGCAAAGAGTCCTGGGTTTGACTCCCAGGACCGGGTGTTTGAATTTTAAAAATCCATATCAAGGAAGGAGACGTATAAGAAAGAGAAAAAGTGAACCAACCATCACCAATCCAGTTGTGGACTAGAGGAATATTTGTTATCTTGCACCAAAGAGTACTGAGTTGAACTCCCCTGACTGGCTGTTTGAATTTTTAATTGAAATCAAAGAAGGATAAGTATAAGGAAGAGAAAAATTAACCCAATTTTCACGAGTCCAGTGGTGGACTAGAGGAATGCTTTGTTACCTTGCACCGAAGAGTCCTGGGTTCGACTCCCAGGGCAGGATATTTGAATTTTTAAAAATCCAAATCAAGGAAGGAGAAGTATAAGGAAGAGAAAAATTAGCCCAATTTTAATGAGTCCAGTGTTGGACTAGAGGAATGCTTTGTTACCTTGCACCGAAGAGTCCTGGGTTCGACTCCCAGGACAGGATATTTGAATTTTAAAAATCCAAATCAAGGAAGGAGAAGTATAAGGAAGAGAAAAATTAACCCAACTTTCATGAGTCCAGTGTTGGACTAGAGGAATGCTTTGTTACCTTGCACCGAAGAGTCCTGGGTTCGACTCCCAGGACAGGATATTTGAATTTTAAAAATCCAAATCAAGGAAGGAGAAGTATAAGGAAGAGAAAAATTAACCCAACTTTCATGAGTCCAGTGTTGGACTAGAGGAATGCTTTGTTACCTTGCAGCGAAGAAACCTGGGTTCGACTCCCGGGACTGGATGTTTGAATTTTAATCCAAATCAAAGCATGAAAAGAATAAAGGGAAGAAACCGAAAACACCTAGTACCTGCCTGACTGGTGGCTCAGTGGCTAAAGAGCTCGACCTCAATATAGGAGGTCACAGGTTCGAGTCTAGCTTAGTCCAAAGCTAGATGGAACAATAGCAGGTAAGTGAAGGAATTAGATAGACTGGAAGAGGTGGGTGTATGGGGTGGAGGAGGAAGAAGGGGCAGAGGAGGTTCAGTAACTACAGTGAAAGCAAGAAATCTAGTAGACATTTTAAGCTACTTTTTACTATGAACTAAATTTCAGTTAAACTGAGACTTGAACCTTCATCCTTTTCCCTTCACATCTTTGCAAGAGCCACCAGCAGCAGTTGGGGATTATGCTACTTTTCACTATGAAAAATGGACTAAATTTGAGTAAAACTACCCCCTTGTCTTCACATGGAGTAGTTTCAGCCCTGTTATTAATCCAGCACTCAACCCTTGAGCCAGCCAGGCATGCACATCTAGACCCTTTTGGAACTTATATTTATCCATTTCTAGGTTCAAAATAATCCTAGTAGTAGACCCAAAAAAATATTTAAACCCTCAACTTCAGGTTACTACCCTCTTCTCTTTCTCACAGCATCATCCCTACGTCTCCTGTTACTAATCCAGCACTCCTTAGCTGAGACTCGAACCCTCAGACTCTTGTTACTAACCCAGCACTCAACCATTGAGCCAGTCAGGCTTTCACATTTATACCTTTTCGGAACTTATATTTATCCATTTCAAGGTTCAAATCTTAGTAGTAGACACAAAAAGACTTGAACCCTCAATTTCAGTTTACTATCCTCTTCTTTTGGTACGGTATCAACCCTTCTCCTTAGCTGAGGCTTGAACCCTCAGCTCCCTGTTACTAACCCAGCACTCAACCATTGAGCCAGCCAAGCTTTCACATCTAGACCTTTTCGGAACTTATATTTATCCATTTCTAGGTTCAAATCCTAGTAGTAGACACAAAAAGACTTAAACCCTCAATTTCAGTTTACTATCCTCTTCTTTTGGTACGGTATCAACCCTTCTCCTTAGCTGAGGCTTGAACCCTCAGCTCCCTGTTACTAACCCAGCACTCAACCATTGAGCCAGCCAAGCTTTCACATCGAGACCTTTTCGGAACTTATATTTATCCATTTCTGGGTTAAAATCCTAGTAGTTGACACATCCAATCACGCTCTATAAATTAAACATTTAATTTAAATGGTCATTTTCCATAGATATTTCTTGGCCAGAAATCCAGAGCTCTGCCTGGTACTGTGCTTAGGCTCTGTCTACTGGAATCTCAATCGAAACTCACTCCAGTCCATCTAAACCATCCCAGCCATCGAAGCCCTCCCCAGCCCATCCTCTATCGTGCAAGTCTGCCCAGTACTGGCCTTAGTTCTTCAATATACAGTACACCATTATTTTCTGATTCTAGATCCTCTGTGTTCATCCCATGCTTGTTTGAACTCTGCTACCTCCCTCGGGAACGCATTCCATAGAAACATAGATGATGATGGCAGAAAAGGGCTATAGCCTTCAAGTCTGTCCACCCTACTGTCCCTTCCTCTTAAGTCTATCTATACCTAGTAACTATTTATTCAGATCGACTCTCTTAGGGATCCCCTATAGGCATCCCATTTATTTTTAAAGTCCCATTTATTCTTAAAGTCCAATACGATGCAGGTCTCAATCATCCCATCAAGTCTGCTGACCCATCCTCTTAAGTCTATACCTAGCGACTGATGTTCTAGTTCGACCCTCGTAGGGATCCCACATAGGTATCATGCATCAATTACTCTCTCTGCAAAGAAGAATTTCCTAATATTACTTTTGAGTCTACCACCCCTCAACCTTAAATTTTGCCCTTTGGTTTTACCATTTTCTTTTCTCTGGAAAATATTTTGCTCTATGTTAATACCTTTCAAGTAACATAGTAGATGACGGCAGATAAAGACCTGAATTGTCCATCCGGTCTGCCCAACCTGATTCAATCTAAAAATTTGTTGTTGGTTTTTTTTTTTTTCTTCTTAGCTATTTCTGGGCAAGAATCCAAAGCTCTGCCCGGGACTGTTCTTAGGTTCCAACTACTGAAGTCCCTGCCAAAGCCCACTCCAGCCCACATACACCATCCCAGCCACTGAAGCCCTCCCCAGCCCATCCAGCACCAAACGGTCATATACAGACACAGACTGTGCAAGCCTGCCCAGTACTGGCCTTAGTTCTACAATATTTACTATTATTTTCTGATTCTAGATCCTCTGTGTTCATCCCACGCTTCTTTGAACTCTGTCACCGTTTTCCTCTCCACAACCATTCCACCAGGAGCGCATTCCAGGCATTCACCACCCTCTCCGTAAAGTAGAATTTCCTAACATTGCTCTTGAATCTACCACCCCTCATCCTCAAATTATGTCCTCTGGTTTTTTACCATTTTCCTTTCTCTGGAAAAGATTTTGTTCTACGTTAATACCTTCAAGTATTTAAATGTCTGAACATATCTCCCCTGTCCCTCCTTTCCTCTAGGGCAGGGGTGTCCAACCTGTGGCCCGAGGGCCGCATGCGACACCGTGAAGTATTTTGGGCGGCCCCGGTCAAGAGCGATGCAGTGTTTTCCTCTGCTGCCCCCGGGTGTTTACTGTCTTGCCAGCTCCCTCCTATGTCTTGCTGCAACATTTGCGCAGCCACAGAAAAATTTTTTGGCGCCAGTGCAACCCAGGGAAGCCAAAAGGGTGGACATTCCTGCTCTAGGGTATACATATTCCGGGTTTTCAGTCTCTCCTCATAAGTCTTTTGGTGAAAACTTCTTATCATTTTCGTCGCCCTCCTCTGGACCGCCTCAAGTCTTCTTACGTCCTTCGCCAGATACGGTCTCCAAAACTGAACACAATACTCCAAGTGGGGCCTCACCAATGACTTTTACAGGGGCATCAACACCTTCTCTTTATACAGCCCAGCATCCTTCTGGCAGCAGCCATTGCCTTGTCACACTGTTTTTTCGTCTTTAGATCTTCGGACACTATCACCCCAAGGTCCCTCTCCCCATCTGTGCATATCAGCCTCTCACCTCCTGCATATACAGCTCCTTCTGATTATTAATCCCCAAATGCATTACTCTGAATTGAATTTTAGTTGCCAGATATTAGACCATTCCTCTAACTTTTGCAGATCCTTTTTCAAGTTTTCCACTCCCTCCTCGGTGTCTACTCTGTTACAAATCTTGGTATCATCCGCAAAAAGGTGAACCTTCTAACCCTTCGGCAATGTCACTCATAAACATATTGAATAGGATTGGCCCCAGCACCGATCCTTGAGGGTCTCCATTATTCACCTTTCCTTCCTCCAAGCGAATTCCATTAACCACCACCTTGGCATCTGTCCGTCAACGAGTTTCTAATCCAGTTCACCGTTTTAGGTCTTAACTTCAGCCCATCAGGTTTGTTCAAGGGCTTTGCTGAAATCTAAGTAAATTACATCTAGCATATGTCCTTGGTCCGATTCTCTTATCACCTAATCAAAAAATTCAATCAGATTTGTTTGGCACGATTTACCTTTAGTAAAGCCATGTTGCCTTGGATCCTGTAACCCATATGATTCTAGGAATTTCACTATCCTTTCTTTTAGTAACGCTTCCATTATTTTTCCAATAACCGCAGTTTCCTGCTTCATCTCTTGTGACAACTTTTGTGAATTGGCACCACATCCGCTCTTCTCCAATCCCTAGGAACCACTCCCGTCTCCAAAGATTTATTGACCAAATCTTTAATAGGACCACCAGAACCTCTCTAAGCTCCCTCAATATCCTGGAATGGGTCTCATCCGCTTCCATTGCTTTGTCCACCTTCAATTTTTCAAATAGGTACAAACAGGTTCTGTACCCAGGGCAATGAAGGATGAAAAGATTGCAATTGGGGTCAGTGGGATTTAAACCTTGTTTTTCCTGGTTTGATCCTGCTTTTGTAACTCTGAGCTTTGCAGGGAACTCCCCTGGACAAGTCCTGAACTGTTTGGTACTGTTTATTTGCTGTGGCTTGTGTGTGCACACGCGTGTATGTGTACATGCACAAATTCAGGGACAAAGGCCCAAATTCACTAAGCAAACCGATCGTGTACTGTTGGGTTTGCGAGCCCTTTGCGTCCAAATTTCTCTCCAACCCCATTCACTAAAGCCTGTAGCGATCCTCCCATGCAAATTAGCAAAACCCCATGCAAAATAGCCAAGCGATTGATTCACTAACAATTGCTTGGCTATTTCGAATCGGTTTTACTACTGGCAAACCCAACTGCTGCAGACCTGTCAGTAACTGAGTTACCGAAAACAAAAGAAAAAATCCAACAAACAAAAACCAAAAAGGACTGCAGAGAAAATGTACAAGATGCAGACTATTTTTATTATATCAAATATAAATGCGGTCAGTGTTACCACCCTTCAAACAAACCTAAGGACCCGCCACGGTCCATGTTTCAGTAAACACATCTTCCTCTGGGGTTTGAACAAATATAAATAAAGATTGCTAAGAATATACAATTACAGATGTATAAAGACATGAAAAATGGACATATGGTGTGATGATAAATGAATAAAAACAATGACATAAGTAATGTGATAGAGTGACAATGGGATGTGATGTAAGACTCCATGTGATATACATAAACCAAACATATAAATAGAGGCTTGCACTGCAGGGAACGGCGGCAGAGAGCAGGAGAGTCCGGGATCAGGCAGGAGAGATCAGGGCTGAGCCCTGACAGCAGTGACAGGAGGTTTCTTCTCTTGTCACTGTCATCAGGGTGTGCGCAAGAGCAGGGATCGCTCTGGCCGTGGGTAGGGGGGCGTGTTAACGATCGTCCCATTTGCATGCAGGCCTTTAGTGAATTCGTCGGCCGGCATGCAAACGGAAATGGATCGCACACTGTTTTGAGGTTTAGTGAATTTGGGCCAAAATGCCTGCAGCTCAGAGGAGGAGGGGCTATGGGAGAGACCGTCACAGAGAACCATCCAGATGAGTCACCCTTTCGTGTGGCTGCCAGTGGAGAGATAGTGGTGTGAATATCACCGCTATCTCGATCGTGCAGCCTCCTGTTGCTCCTTCTGGATATCGGTTTTTCACTACCACAGATGGTGGTTGGAAAAAGCCAACCAACTGCAGCAGCTGGCCATTAGCCCAGTCACTTTTGAATTTGTGTCAGCTTCTGTTCAATTTAGAATTCAGAGAAACATAACTTGGCCGGGATGTCTAAACTAAACTTGCTCTTTTAATACTCACAATGCCACTTCTCTTCATCTCAGAGAGATTCTGTGCAGGAAACTTTCTCTGCTCTCTCTCCCTTTCCCCATCTCTCAATCACTAGATAACTAGAAGAAACTTACTGGAATGATCACTTTACTTGGCATGTTAATCTGGGAGTCTGTACGAGTTGTGAGGTGTTACAATGCATGGGCTCTATACTGAAATACACAGTGCTCTGTGGTGATGTTACAGAGTTATTAATGGCAGGCATGGTTATGCCAATAATCCATCATCCTACTTATATGCACATGTTTATACCAAATCAGTTGCCCTATGTATGCACACATGTAATACAAGGTTTACTATTGCAGCTAAATACACTATACATTTTAGACTCGTTCAGGTAACAATTTAGAAGTCAGAGTCTATAATTTCAGTCCAATTCATGTGAAAATAAAAGTTTTTACTGCTTTTCTAAAGTCTGATAATTTATATAGAGTTACCCGGGGTATGCAGTACCAAGATAAGAAAAACAGAATCCCCGCAGTCTCTCCCAGCCCCATCTTTCTCCGATTCTAGAATAATTATCCTGGAACCATAACCCTCAGAATTTTGTGATTCCGGACATATTATGTCAGGCATCAGTGATATACATCTTTGTTTAATAGGTTGGATATTATTATTACGCCAGTTCATTCATCTGGGGAGGGTGGTGAATAGGAGATGATGCACTTATTCTTCCCTTTTTCACCCCAAATATTCTATGGCATGCTTCTTGTCAGGAGGCACCAGCCACAGTTCCTGTGCCTGGATAAGCTCCCTGCCAATAATTACCATTGCAAACAGAAACAGGTCAGGTGTTGTGGAAAATACACAGCAAACGCCTCAGCGGGACAGGCTTGGCTCATCAGAGTTCCCAGAGGAACTGTACTCTTCTCCAAACTCCAGGAGTGTCGATTCACATTCCCATTCCTTCTGCTTAGGTACCCATTGCCATGAACACCTGGTGCCACTGCTGTCTAGCCCAGGGAAGCTTTTAGCCTCATTAGCTAAGATGTCCTGTACGACCCATTTCAAATGCAGTGGAAACACAGGAATATTTGAAGCCTCCATCCCTCTCTGGATTAGTTAATGAATGGATTCAGTCCACCTTTAATCCCCACTGAAAGCCAGGCTGATTGTCTCAAGAAAAGCAGTGGACAATTAGAACAAGTCTCTGCACGCAGTAGGGTAAAATTCAGGATTGGATCAGATTAGTCAACCTGGGATGGCGTAGCAAATCCAAGGTCACATATGAGACTTGCTATACAAGCCCTCAGGATGGCTACTGAAACAGCCTGTGCTATGCAGAAGCTGTAGAGTTTTCCCTAAAGGCTGGTAAGCAAGCAAACCAGGGCTACCAAGTTGCCCAGTTCCAGGCTACCCACTGAACCCACTGAATCTAGGATATACCCTCTCTAAAAATATCTAACAGCAAGATGTTCTTCAGAGGAACTGTACTCTTCTCCAAACTCCAGGAGTGTCAGGTGCTCAATCCCATCCCTTCTCCTTAGGCTCTCATTGCCCTGAAGACCTGGTGCCACTGTTGTCGAGCCCAGGAAAGCTTTAAACATCATTAGCTAAGAGACAGTGATGTCCTGTATGACCCATTTCAAATGCAGTGGAAACACAGGAATATTTGAAGCATCCATCCCTCCCTGGATTAGTTAATGAATGGATCCAGTCCACCTTTTATCCCCACTGAGTGCCAGGCTGATTGTTTCAAGAAATCAGTGGACAATTAGAACAAGTCTCTGCATGCAAATTGCCCAGTTCCAGGCTACCCACTGAACTTTGTGCTGAAAATCTAAGGCATCAAGGATAAGGCTTTCAGAAACCTAGAACTGACCTATGATCCCCCTTCTAAATCTTGCTTTTCTTAGGGAATGCAATGGGGAACTCAGAAGTCCAAGTCCTTACCTGCAAAGGAGTAAACCCAGCACTGGATCCAGTTGGAAGCCTTATTTTGCTGATTGTACAGCTCTTTTTTGTGTAAACCACCTAGAACTTTTGGTTATGGTGGGATAAAAGAATAAAGTTATTATTATATTTAAACGTAGAGGAGCTTCAGCTGCACAGCCAGTTTGAGGAGGGCAGAGCAGGCAGTCGCTCTGCACAGTTGGGAAAGTCTCTATTATTAACAGATTTAAACAATTCAATGTGCAATCTGAGGAATGACCACAGGAGGACAGCACTGAGCTGTTAAATATAGTCATTTCTAGTAGGCGATGGTGCACTCGTGTTGCTCTATCTAGAATAGCACCTATAAATCTAAGATTTGAAATTCAGCATAAAATTTCTTTATATGCATTAAAAAAAAACATATTTATTTGGTTGCTTAGCCCATCCTCCCAAAAGAGCACAGAATGGGTTACAAATCAGCATATATAGTATAATTAAATAACTGCATAGCGCACACAGATGCTCTTATAAAGAATGATGTTAATTTTCCTGGTAACAGTATTTTATGATTATGATTATTGAGAGCTTCTATACCGCTACTAATGACAGTGGAGTCAATTCAGAGCGGTCTACATGAGCTTCTGTAAAGGTGTTATGATACATTAGTTTGTCTTCATTGTCTTAATACTTATTACATTTAGAACATTAAAATGTTTCTCTTCAATGTCTTTATACTTATCACATTCAGAACATTAAATCGGTTTCTCTTCAGGCTCGGTACAAGCGGAATAAAAATCACTAATGTAATGTAATGTAATGTACTGCTCTGTTGTGACATGACCATTACTCGTTGTTTATTCTATGCTTGAAAATAAATAAAATTTTTTGAACTTAAAAAAAAACACATCACATTTAGAACATTTAAAATGTATCTCTTCAGTGTCTTTATACTTATCACATTCAGAACCTTTAAACTGTTTCACTTTATTCTACAAAGATGCTCAGTGCTGCCCTCCTGTGGCAAACATATAGCATAACGGCTGAACCATTTTTCCCCTACCTGAGCAGAGTTTCAACATTACCCCCACCATCATGAAAAAAAACAGGTGGTTAATGTGGAAACAGAGTGGGAAATGTAAATCAAACAAAACTGGACACATTTAAGGAAAGGAGAACTGAAACCAAAGGATAAGAAATTGGAAATTGCAACCCAGGACAGTGCATTACGGGAGATACGGATCGCAGCAAATACAGGAGTTGGAAAATGGAAAACCAGAAATGTAACTGCTAGTTACAGTTACCCTATTTTTAGACTCCTGCAAGGTGCTGAGGGTAGTAATTTTCAATGAAAGATGCAATGAAATAACATCTCACATCCTATGGGAACTTTGTAAACACTTTAGCATCATTGGACTGGAAGAGCACTAGGGGGACCCACAACCCTAAGAGAATGAAGAGATTATGATCACCTGGGTCATCCCCATTCTGACCAGTAAAAAGCTGGTGGCAGGGCAGGCGACTCATTCAGATACGGAGGATGAGGGGAATCCTGCTCAACAGTTGGAGGACGGTGAAGAGGCTCACAGATGTGGTTTAAAGCATTGAAGGAGGAGCCTCCTTCAATAACTCACCGACCCTCCTAGACGAGATCATAATAAACCCTACAACAGATGAAGCCACTGCAGCTGACAGGCACTGGTCCAACTTTACAAAGGTGCAATGGTTGGACATGAATCGACTCTACAGAAAATACAGTCGAGCATCATGCGACCTGAACAATTGCCCCTCATATTTACTTACAAATGCATTCCCCAAATTTAGAGCTTGCCTCTTGCAATGGATCCAAACAACTCTCATGGAAGGCCAATTCCCACAAGACCTAGGGGAAATCATAATCACCCCAATACTGAAAGATCCCAAAGGACCAATAGACACCCCCTCCAACTACCGACCCATCGCCTCAATTCCATTATATGTTAAACTAATAGAAGGACTGGTTGCCAAATACCTCACCAACTACCTTGAAGACCACAACCTACTCCACCCAACTCAATCGGGGTTCAGATCTAACCACAGCACCGAGACACTGCTAGTTTCCCTTCTAGATATAGCCCTTAGCAAAGGAAGAAGGATGCTGATAATTCAACTCGACCTCTCTGCCGCATTTGACCTGGTCGACCACACTATACTTCTTCAGATATTAGAAGCAATAGGGTTTCAGGCCAAGTATACAACTTGTTTCAAGGATTCCTTAAAACAAGAACATACAGAGTAAAAACAAAGGATCTTATATCAGAGCCTTGGACCAATCCCTGCGGAGTACCTCAAGGTTCCCCACTGTCACCCATGCTCTTCAATCTTTTCATTTCCTCCCTCGGTACCCTGTTAGACAAACTCAAAGTAACTTCATTCAGCTATGCAGACGATATCACCATACACTTCCCCTTTGACACACAAGACCCCACCACATCAGACATCCTGGAAAAAACTCTAGAAGCAGTGGAAAAATGGATGACAGAACACAAACTGAAGCTCAACCCAAATAAAACTAAATTTCTACTGCTTGAAAAGGACAAAACCCCTTCTATATCTGAACTAGAAATAAAAACCACCAAATATCCCCTACAACCCACTCTCAAACTCCTTGGAGTAACAGTAGACAGAGGTTGCACTCTTCAGGTGCAAATCAACAAAATCACACAAAAAGCATTCTTCACCATGCGCAACCTTCGCAAAATTAGAAAATTCTTCGAAAAAGAACAATTCAGACCATAGTCCAATACCTAGTCCTAAGTCTAATGGATTATTGCAATATCCTCTACCTTTCTTTTCCCACCTACCTAATAAAACAACTGCAGACCGTGCAGAACACTTCCCTCAGAATGATCTATTCCCTTGGAAAATTTGACCACATCAGCAACGCCTTCCTAGACTCACACTGGCTTCCAATACAAGCCCACATCCAATTCAAACTATACTGCAAGTTATTCAAAACATTAAACGGAACGGCACCCACCCACCTAAACAACCGTCTAAACAGGAACCTCTCAACCAGACAGAGGAGAACCCAATCCCCTTTCTCCTACCCCCCTTTTAAAGGAACTAAACACAAAAAGATGTATGACAACTTACTAGCAACACATGCAGCTAAATTGGATCCCACCATCACCAACCTACTGACAGCTTCAACTGACCTCAAGGCTTTCCGCAAAGAAATCAAGACCCTACTATTCAAGAAATTCACCCAAATGTCCTAACCCCTTCCTTTTCCCCTCTCGCCCCCTCTTAGAATCCTCACATCAAAATTGTTTTAGACCTTACGCCTTTAATTGTATTCCTCTTACTGGAAAAGTCCAGCTATCTTTTTGATGTAATCCGCTTAGAACTGCAAGGTACAGGTGGAATATAAGCCATTAATGTAATGTAATCATCGTTGCTTATTGTTATAGATGCATTGAATTTTCTCACCCCTGGCCTTCCCATATTGTGTGCTACCTATAGGAGGGTATCTTCTTCACAGGCGTCTCTTGTCTCTCTGTTTTTCCCCCTTTACTTCTCAATCTCTGTCCATCGGCTGAGCTTTTTATAGCTCTTCATCCTTCTCTGCTCCTTCTTCCTCAGAGGCCCTTCTTTGCTTCTTTCCTCTTCTTTCTTTTTTCCAAAATGCAGTGCTTCAATCATACCAACAAAACCTTAATTTTTTATGGCCTGCAATAATCTGCCTTCTAATCTGTCCTTCATATCCTGGAATGTTAATGGCTTGCGACACCCTGTTAAAAGGAAAAAAATTCTCACCCATCTTAAAAAACTCAGGCCGTCAATTGTCTTTTTACAGGAAACTCATATCTCTAATCTCTCTCACTGTTTAGGTGCCAATAATTGGATGATACAAAGAGCAGAAGCTCCATCATTTGGTAGAAAGCATGGGGTTGCAATACTATCTCACAAATCTGTCCCTTTCCAAGTCCTAGAAACCAAACATGACACAGAGGGCAGATGGCTGATGGTTCGGGCACATATCTTTTCACAAGAGGTTCTTCTTGTTAACATCTATGCCCCTAATAATGATTCACCTGAATTTTTTACTCAACTATTTCAAACTGTAGCTGAATTTGACTCTCTTCCTCTTATATTGGCTGGAGATTTTAACTTACCTTTGGATACCTGGCTTGACAAACACTCTTCCAATTGCATAGTTCCCTCTAAAGCTAATATTGTATTGAATTCCCTGATTAAACATTATGATCTAACGCAGTGGTCTCAAACTCAAACCCTTTGCAGGGCAACATTTTGAATTTGTAGGTAATTGGAGGGCCTCAGAAAAAATAGCTGTCTTATTAAAGAAATGACAGTTTTGCATGAGGTAAAACTCTTTATAGTTTATAAATCTTTCCTTTTGGTTAATAATAATAATATTGTAATTTATAGCTAAAGAGACATATGATCAAGAAACTTTCATTTTACTTTTGTGACTATGATAAACATACTGAGGGCCTCAAAATAGTACCTGGCGGGCCGCATGTGGCCCCCGGGCTGCGAGTTTGAGACCACTGATCTAACGGAACCACGGAGATTACAGCACCCTGACGAAAGGGATTATACCTTTTTCTCCGCCCCACATAAAAGTTACTCAAGAATTGATTACTTTCTTATATCTTCTTCCTTCTTACCTAACCTAGTTTCTACTACTATCAATCCTATTGTCATCTCGGATCATGCTCTAATATCACTTGAGCCAAAGCGGGATATAGTAACTTCTCCTAGATCCCCCCTCTGGCGTTTGCCCAACCACCTGCTGGCAGATGAATCCATCAAACAACGATTAGGCAAATTTCAATTCAACAATACGGATTCCTTGGATCCGCTAATTATTTGGGAAGCCTTCAAAGTTTCGCTACGTGGAGAACTGATCTCTTGTCAAGCGTACAAATGAAAGCAAGACAGAAAGGAACAACATGAACTCGAACTGCAAATTAAAAGTCTCGAACAGAACTTTTTTCACTCCAATGATAAAACACTATTACCTGAAATATGTAAATTAAAATACTCCTACAACAAATTAGCTAGTATGGCAGCGCAACAAGATATTTTTGTTACTTCTACTAAATACTATATGGAAATGAATAAAAGTAGTAAAATGCTAGCTAACTACCTCAAACGTAAAAGAACTAAAGTGCAGATATCCTCTATTAGAACCTCTGATGGGAAACTCTGACATCTCTAGGGCTTTTCATGATTTTTACTCTCAGCTCTACACATCGGAAGCTTCACAGCAGACGTCCAATGCAGATGAATTTTTGGCCATCTTGCAATCACCTAAACTTCCATTATCAGAGTCTGAAGAACTTCAACGACCTCTTGCTGATTCAGAAATTCTCCTAGCTATAAAACACCTATCCTCCGGTAAATCACCTGGAGCGGATGGTATTACTGTAGAATTTTATAAACTTTATAAAGATAAACTTTCTAGTACACTTACCAATCTATTTAACTCACTTAGTCTGCAAAGTGTATCCAAAAACCATTTCCTAGATGCTGTTATTACAGTTATTCCAAAACCTGGAAAAGATCCTAATCAAATTTCAAATTACCGACCTATCTCTCTATTTAATACCAATTATAAAATCTTCACAACCACTCTTTCCCTTAGACTGCAGAGCTCAATCGGCACGCTTATCTCTCCACATCAAGTGGGATTTATGCCGGGAAGACTTATATCAGACAACTCCCGTCTCTTCTTTCATCTTGCTTCCTTTGCTCGTACTATTAAACCCCTGTATTGCTCTCTCATTAGATGCTGAAAAAGCTTTTGACAGAGTTGAATGGTCACACCTATTTCAAACAATGCGTTGGTTTGGATTTCCCCCTCAATTCATTGACTATGTTAAAATTCTCTATTCATCGCCCAAGGCTTCTATAATTACAAATAATATCTTATCCACTCCTTTCTTGCTTTATAGGGGTACCAGACAAGGCTGTCCCCTATCGCCCTATTTGTTTAATATCACTCTTGAACCTCTCCTCATAGCAATCAATTCTTGTGAACAAATCACTGGTATCTTACACAATAAATTAGAACATAAATTGACAGCTTATGCAGATGATGTCCTCCTATATCTTTCCAATCCCGACCAATCTCTTCCGGCCCTTTTTGAATTGATACATTCTTTTTCTCTTTTCTCTGGTTATAAAATTAATCAACATAAAAGAGAAGTATTACCACTCAATGCCCACTCTCATCAGACCCTAGTTCAACCTTTTCATCTTATTTGGTCTCCTACTCATATGAGATATCTAGGAATTGACTTATATGCTACCCTATCCGCTACAGTACATAATAATAGTGGAAAATTAATTGATCATATCAAAACTCTTTTACACTCATGGCATCCTCTTCATCTTTCATGGTGGGGTAGAATAGAGACAATCAAAATGGTTGTTGCCCCCAAAATAAACTTTGTTCTCAGCATGATCCCACGATTATTCCCAACTTCGTTCTACTAATCAATTGATAAACTTATTTCTACCTTTATATGGAACCGCAAACTACCAAAAATTGCACTCAAGAAACTTAAATCTCTCAAAACTACAGCCGGAATATTGTTACCTGACTTTCTAACTTATCATAAGGCCTTTATACTGCAACAATCTAGCAGATGGTTCTCTCCTGCCTTAGGCTATAGTCCTCTTTGGCTGCGCCTCGAACACGCCCTTTGTGCCTTCTCTCCCTCATTAATTGCTTTGCTAACATCTCACACATCCATACATGAGACCAATCCCATCATTTCCCAATCAGTTTCGTGCTTACTTGAATTGGATAAATTGTTAGATGTTTCTATCCGCAGCTCCTCTATGACCTCGCTGTGGCATAATCCACAATTTCTAATCGACAAAAAGCCAATATACTGATCAAACTGGTCTAAATTGGGGATCTGGTCACTTGCTGATCTTTGTACACCAGCCGTACAGCTTTTGACTTTTGCGGAATTACGCAACAAATTCGCTCTGCCTACCTCGGCTTTTTATCAATGGTTACAACTTACTACGGTAATTTCAAAATAAAAAATACTACATTGTCTTGTAAAGGAACCTCCTTCTTTGATCCCTCACTGTTCTAGGCTTCTCGAAGTGGGACATGTAGCATCCCAACTTTATAAATTGCTCATCACACTCTTTATGAATACAGATGCTTCCCTTCGTGCAGTCTGGGAACTTGATGTGGGACACCCTATCCGTGACAGACAATGGTCAACTCTCTGGTCTAAAAGTATTAGAACCATTTCCTCTGCAAATTCAGTAGTAACTACAGTGATCTAATAACTGTAGGAGACATTTTAAGCTACTTTTTACTATGAACTAAATTTCAGTAAAACTGAGACTTGAACCTTCAACCTCTTCCCTTCACATCTTACTACCCTCTTTGCAAGAGCCACCAGCAGCAGCTGGGGATTATGCAACTTTTCACTATGAAAAATGGACTAGATCTGAGTAAAACTACCCCCTTGTCTTCACATGGAGTAGTTTCAGCCCTGTTATTAACCCAGCACTGAACCCTTGAGCCAGCCAGGGATGCACATCTAGACCTTTTGGAACTTATATTTATCCATTTCTAGGTTCAAAATAATCCTAGTAGTAGACACATTCATTCACACTCTATATATTAATCATTTAATTTAAATGGTCCTTTTCCTTAGATATTTCTTGGCCAGAAACCCAGAGCTCTGCCTGGTAATGTGCTTAGCCTCTGTCTACTGGAGTCTCTGTCAAAACTCACTCCAGTCCATCTAAACCATCCCAGCCATTGAAGCCCATCCTCAACCTTGCAAGTCTGCCCAGTACTGGCCTTAGTTCTTCAATATATAGCATTATTTTCTGATTCTAGATCCTCTGTGTTCATCCCATGCTTGTTTGAACTCTGCCATGCATGCATCAATTACCCTCTCTGTAAAGAAGAATTTCCTAACATTACTCTACCACCCCTCAACCTTAAATTTTGCCCTCTGTTTTTACCATTTTCCTTTCTCTGGAAAAGATTTTGCTCTATGTTAATACCTTTCAAGTAACATAGTAGATGACGGCATATAAAGACCTGAATTGTCCATCCAGTCTGCCCAACCTGATTCAATCTAAAAATTTGTTGTTGGTTTTTTTTTTCTTCTTCTTAACTATTTCTGGTCAAGAATCCAAAGCTCTGCCCGGGACTGTTCTTAGGTTCCAACTACTGAAGTCCCTGCCAAAGCCCACTCCAGCCCACATACACCATCCCAGCCACTGAAGCCCTCCCCAGCCCATCCAGCACCAAACGGTCATATACAGACACAGACTGTGCAAGTCTGCCCAGTACTGGCCTTAGTTCTTTAATATTTACTATTATTTTCTGATTCTAGATCCTCTGTGTTCATCCCACACTTCTTTGAACTCCGTCACCGTTTTCCTCTCCACCACCTCTCTCGCGAGCGCATTCCAGGCATCCACTACCCTCTCCGTAAAGTAGAATTTCCTAACATTGCTCTTGAATCTACCACCCCTCAACCTCAAATTATGTCCTCTGGTTTCACCATTTTCCTTTCTCTGGAAAAGATTTAATACATACGTTAATACCTTTCAAGTATTTGAACATCTGAATCATATCTCCCCTGTCCCTCCTTTCCTAGGGTATACATATTCAGGACTTCCAGTCTCTCCTCATATGTCGTTTTGCGCAAACCTCCTACCATTTTCGTCGCCTTTCTCTGGACCGCTTCAAGTCTTCTGATGTCCTTTGCCAGATACGGTCTCCAAAATTGAACACAATACTCCAAGTGGGGCCTCACTAACGACCCGTCCAAGGCCGAACCTTCAAAAAGATATTACAAGGATGCAGTCGGTCCAGAGGAAGGCTACTAAAATGGTGTGTGGTCTTCATGATAAGGCATATGGGGACAGACAATCTGTATAGTTTGGAGGAAAGGCGGGAGAGGGCAGATATGATAGAAAAGTTTAAATATCTACCTATAATTAATGTGCACGATCGAGTCACTTTCATTTGAAAGGAAACTCTGCAATGAGAGGGCATAGGATGAAGTTAAGAGGTGATAGTCTCCAGAGTAATCTGAGGAAGTTCCTTTTTATGGAAAGGGTGGTAGATGCGTGGAACAGTCTCCCGGAAGAGGTGGTGGAAACAGAGACTGTCTCTGAATTCAAGAGGGCCTGGGATAGGCACGTGAGATCTCTCAGAGAGAGAAAGCGATAATGCTTACTGTGGATGGGCAGAATGGATGGGCCATTTGGCCTTTATCTGGCGTCATGTTTCTATGTTTATTATCCTGGAACCATAACCCTCAGAAATTTGTGATTCTGGACATGGTATCAGTAATATTCATCTTAGTTTAATGGGTTCAATATTATTATTATTACTCCAGTTCATTCATCTGTCACTCTTGGGGAGGGCGGTGGATAGGAGATGATGCACTTATACTCCCTTTTTCCATCCAGAATATTCTGTGACGTGCTTCTTCTCAGGAAGCACCAGCCCAAGGTCCTGCTTAATAATTAGCATTGCGAACAGAAACGGGTCAGGTGTAGTGGAAATACACTGCAAACGCCTCAGCAGGACAGGCTTAGCCCATCAGAGTTCCCAATATCAATTCATAAGAACATAAGAATTGCCGCTGCTGGGTCAGACCAGTGGTCCATCATGCCCAGCAATCCGCTCACGCGGCGGCCCTCTGGTCACCCTAACTGAGACTAGTCCTACCGGCATTCGTCCTTGTTCATTATGAACTTGTTTAGCTTTGTCTTGAATCCCTGGAAGGTGTTTTTCCCCATGACAGACTCCGGAAGAGCGTTCCAGTTTTCTACCACTCTCTGGGTGAAGAAGAACTTCCTTACGTTTGTACGGAATCTATCCCTTTTCAACTTTAGAGCTCCCTTTATTCCATGGTCATCCAACGGTCCCACCGCTTCCTTCGCGGGTCGTTTCCCCTTAATATATCAAAAGAACAGCTTGAAGTTCTTCACCTCCTTGGTTTATTTTTTCCTCATAGTCTCTTTTGGCCTCTTCCTAATCCATCTATCCCTCTCCCTTCATCACTCTTCTTTTTTGCAGAATTCTCTGTCCTGGGAAATAACCTCTTGCGATTCACTTACCCCCATTGACAGCTGCAGTCAGGATGTGGCTTATCCTTGTTTCTAGTAGCTCTCTCTTCCTCCTGTAGCATAGTGGTCAGATATTCCAGCCAATAGGCTATAAAGGGAGGCGGGAGCAGTACTAGGACAGAAGCACTTCCTTCCTATCCTGCCCCATGTGTCTCCTGTGAAGCTTTCAGCAGCCCTGATTGCCCAAGCTGATTAACAGTTAACCTGGCCCCAGAAGCCAAGGTGAGATTTTAGGGGTGTCAAACTGCAGTCCTGGAATGCAGCAAAGTATCCAGGATTCCAGGATATTCATAATGATGTTGGTAACTAGCATATCTTATTTTTATATGCAAATATAATCAAGCGTATTTACTAAGGATATCCTGAAACCCTGACAGGTTCACAGCCCTCCAGTATTGCAGTTTGCCGCCCCTAGCTAACCAAACTCCTTATAACAGAGTTTCTAAGATATCCATTTCCAGGAGGGAAATTTTGGGCCTGGCCTAGATTTCTGACCCTATGGGATCTGCAGTACTGATTTAGGATCAGGGACTACAAGTCCCACAATGCCTTGGGAAAAAGTTCAAAACCAGGACTTGCCAACAAGTCTTCCTGGAACTGGGTAACTTTACAGCTCTGTTGTAAGGGTAGGAATCAGGAAATGCATTTCCTCGCTTTTAATTCCAGCCCCTCTACTTTAAATCTCTCATCTGTTCAGTACCTGGGACTGAGACTCCAGCTAATGAGTTTGACTGGACAGCATAGTTCTGAAAACAAACTTGAAGTGAGTTCAGGAACTGAATAGAGATCAGGATACTATGGAGGATTTCATGTGAGGGAGGGAAAGAATAGAGAGACTTGGGGGTACAATATAAACTCAGGGGATTAGGACACTTTATTAGGGTTACCCTATGGCTCCAGAAAAAGGAGGACAGATTGAGTCATCTGAGTTTTACTTCCATTGTTTTCACTGGAAGTAAAACCCAGATGCCTTAATCCGTCCTCCTTTTTCTGGAGCCATAGGGTAACCCTACACTTTATCATTCACACTTTCTACTGTGTTTTCCTGGCTCCATCTATACTTCTGGTTCTGGTAAAGGTTCTCTAATTTTAAAATTGCTTGTATATTCTTTCCAGAAATACAAGGTGTATTTGTATTTTATACTTAGAAACATAGAAACATAGAAGATGACAGCAAAAAAGGGCCATAGCCCATCAATTCTGCCCACTCTCATGACCCACCCCTTTGATTTTACAGACCCCCCCCCCTTTACATCTTTAGAGATCCTACGTGAAAATCCCATTTACTTTTAAACTCTAACACACTGTTGGCCTCAATCACCTGCAGTGGGAGTTCGTTCCAGCAATCGACCACCCGTTCTGTGAAGAAATACTTTCTGGAATCACTATGAAATTTCCCTCCCCTGATTTTTAGCGGATGCCCTAAAAATCAGGGGAGGGAAATTTCATAGTGATTCCAGAAAGTATTTATAGTTAGATGACAGGTGTGTTTTAACTTTTCCCGTCTTTCTGGAATATGAAAAAAAGGACCAATAGAACACAACTGCCTTGCTATTGTAAATTTCAGATCCCTGTAGTCTGAGGCCATATGAATACAGCACGGATGGCTGGAGGAAAAACTAAGTGATGAAACAGACACCCAACTAAAGAATACATATCAAACAGCTGAACAGAGAAATGATGTGGGGGGATGCAATAATAAGTGACAACCGCCCTTAATCCAAGAGCATAGAAAAGTAGAGTGTTTTTGTGATTAGAATTTTTTTAAAAAAATGCTCTGGTTACAGGACACACAGATAAGTCAATTTCTCTCAGGAGCAGTGTCTCCAAATGGGTCACTTTTGCATAGGATACATAGTCCAGTATTGTTGCTTGTGCGCTTTCTTGCAGAAGGCTACACACTGTCAACAGCAATGAAAAAATCAGAAATTGTTGGGTGGAACTGGGAGGGGGGGGGATCTACAGGTTTACAGAGTAAAATCTGGCAACTATTCTGCCTGTATCTCTTGGTACTTGAGGATCTTCTTTCTTTTCCTGCAGCTTATAGAGTTACCGCTAAGGGCAGACACTTTGCTGATTAATGCACATCTGGAGTTTTTCTCTTTCACCATTGTGTCCAGTTTCCCGGCATCCAGCTTTTTACTGGTCAGAATGGGGATGACCCAGGTGATCATAATCTCTTCATTCTCTTAGGGTTGTGGGTCCCCCCAGGGCTCTTCCAATCTAATGATGCTAAAGTGTTTACAAAGTTCCCATAGGATCTGAGATGTTATTTCATGGCATCTTTCTACATTGAAAATTACTACCCTCAGCACCTTGCAGGCGTCTAAAAATAGGGTAACTGTTCCTAGCAGTTACATTTCTGGTTTTCCATTTTCTAACTCCTGTATTTGCTGCGATCCGTATCTCCCGTAATGCACTGTCCTGGGTTGCAATTTCCAATTTCTTATCCTTTGGTTTCAGTTCTCCTTTCCTTAAATGTGTCCAGTTTTGTTTGATTTACATTTCCCACTCTCTTTCCACATTAACCACCTGTTTCTTTTCATGCTGGTGGGGGTAATGTTGAAACTCTGCTCAGGTAGGGAAAAAATGGTTCAGCCTTTATGCTATACATTTGCCACAGGAGGGCAGCACTGAGCATCTCTGCAGAATAAAGATAGTAAAGTGAAACGGTTTAAATGTTCCGAATGTGATACGTATAAAGACATACTGAAGAGATACCTTTTCAAAGTTCTAAATGTGATAATCATAAAACCACTGAAGAGATACCTTCTCAATGTTCTGAATGTCACAAGCATAGAAACAATAAAGAGATACCTTTTAAATGTTCTAAATGTGATAAGTATAAAGACATTGAAGAGTTACCTTTTAAATGTTCTGAATGTCACAAGTATAAAACCAATAAAGAGATACCTTTTAAATGTTATAAATGTGATAAGTATAAAGACACTGAATAGATACTTTTTAAATGTCCTGAATGTGATAAGTATACAGACACATACTGAAGAGATACATGTCCCGCTCGGCCTAGACGTCACTGCTATCTCAGGAAGGTTCGTGCAGCCCAGATCTTGCATCTCCGACCACGCTTCTGCAACGGTGCTCACTCGCTTAGATCTTCCATTCACAGTCAACCACACCCCAAAGGGAAATAGCCAGCGAAACCAATGTCCACCTGCACGCAAAGCTTGGGTGACTTCTTTAAAGGCCTTGCAGTTTCTGTAGCGTAGACCATGCTAGATCCTGAAATACTCCCACCGCCAGATCTTGCCAATGAAAAGTCGCCTGCAAAACACGCTCCTTTAAATTGTAATCGCCAAAGCAAGCGATAATATCCTTAGTGCCGGGACCTCTAGTTGGCAACAGGCTACGATGTGTCCGTAGTAAAAGCATGTGATCCATCAGCCCGCAGCAATTGTTCACAAAACTCCCGCACCACTATTTTGCAGTCCCGATAGGCCTGCACCTCTGGTATGCCTTTAAAATGCAGATTATAGCGCCGGGATTGATTTTCAAGATCCTTCGCCTGCGCTTGTAGGTGTTGCAGTTCAGTAGATATACGATCGGTAGATTCTTTAATCCCAGACACCGATGTAGAAAGGGTTTCCATGTGGTCTTCAGAGATGGAAACCCGGGCACCCAACTCACAAACATTGGAGCGGAGTTCTACGCTTTAACGTCGACGTGGACCCCAATCATCTCCTCCTTCAATGCTTTAAACCATATCTGTGAGCCTCCTCGCCGTCCTCCAACTGTTGAGCAGGGATACCCTCATCCTCCAACTCTGAATGAGTCGCCTGCCCTGCCGCCATCTTATTTTTCTCCAGAGGACCTCCAGGCAGGTCTGCAGAGGACTTCTCACCCCCTTCGCCATAACCTTACTGACCCTCAACCTCCCAAGAGTCAGAGATTGCTATGCGCTGGAGGCTTTTAACTCCACAATTCTCATCAGCCCCTATGGAGCTCTTGATTTAGGCAGCCATTCACCGGGATGTAAAAATCTGGCAACTACTCTGTCCGGATCTTATTTCTTTTCCTGCATCTTATAGAGTTACCGCTAAGGGCAGGCACTTTGCTGATTTATTGCCCATCTGGAGTTTTCTCTTTCACCAATGTGTCCAGTTTCCTTGCATCCAGCTTTTTACTGGTCAGAATGGGGATGACCAAGGTGATCATAATCTCTTCATTCTCGAGAATTCTCTTAGGGTTGTGGGTCCCCCAGTGCTCTTCCAGTCCAATGATGCTAAAATGTTTACAAAGTTCCCAGCGGATGTGAGATGTTATTTCATGGAATCTTTCTACATTGAAAATTACTACCCTCAGCACCTTGCAGACGTCTAAAAATAGGGTAACTGTTCTTAGCAGTTACATTTCTGGTTTTCCATTTTCCCATTCCTGTATTTGCTGCGATCCGTATCTCTCGTAATACACTGTCCTGGGTTGCAATTTCCAATTTCTTATCCTTTGGTTTCAGTTCTCCTTTCCTGACCATTACTGATTGTTTATTCCAAGCTTGAAAATAAATAAAACTTTTTTGAACTTAAATAAAAAAATGTGTCCATTTTTGTTTGATTTACATTTCCCACTCTGTTTCCACATTAACCACCTGTTTTTTTTCAAGCTGGTGGGGGTAATGTTGAAACTCTGCTCAAGTAGGGAAAAATAGTTCAGCCGTTATGCTAGACATTAGCCACAGGAGGGCAGCACTGAGCATCTCTGCAGAATAAAGATACTAAAGTGAAACTGTTTAAATGTTCTGAATGTGATAAGTATAAAGACATACTGAAGAGATACGATTTCAAAGTTCTAAATGTAGTAAGCATAAAATCAATGAAGAGATACCGTTTCAATGTTCTCAATGTGATAATCATAAAACCACTGAAGAGATACCTTCTCAATGTTCTGAATGTCAAAAGTATAGCAACAATGAAAAGATACCTTCTAAAGGTTCTGAATGTGATAAGCATAAAAACAATGAAGAGATACATTCTAAATGTTCTGAATGTAACAAGCATAGAAACAATAAAGAGATACCTTTTAAATGTTCTAAATGTGATAAGTATAAAGACATTGAAGAGTTACCTTTTAAATGTTCTGAATGTCACAAGTATAAAACCAATAAAGAGATACCTTTTAAATGTTATAAATGTGATAAGTATAAAGACACTGAATAGATACTTTTTAAATGTCCTGAATGTGATAAGTATACAGACACATACTGAAGAGATACATGTCCCGCTCGGCCTAGACGTCACTGCTATCTCAGGAAGGTTCGTGCAGCCCAGATCTTGCATCTCCGACCACGCTTCTGCAACGGTGCTCACTCGCTTAGATCTTCCATTCACAGTCAACCACACCCCAAAGGGAAATAGCCAGCGAAACCAATGTCCACCTGCACGCAAAGCTTGGGTGACTTCTTTAAAGGCCTTGCGTTTCTGTAGCGTAGACCATGCTAGATCCTGAAATACTCCCACCGCCAGATCTTGCCAATGAAAAGTCGCCTGCAAAACACGCTCCTTTAAATTGTAATCGCCAAAGCAAGCGATAATATCCTTAGTGCCGGGACCTCTAGTTGGCAACAGGCTACGATGTGTCCGTAGTAAAAGCATGTGATCCATCAGCCCGCAGCAATTGTTCACAAAACTCCCGCACCACTATTTTGCAGTCCCGATAGGCCTGCACCTCTGGTATGCCTTTAAAATGCAGATTATAGCGCCGAGATTGATTTTCAAGATCCTTCGCCTGCGCTTGTAGGTGTTGCAGTTCAGTAGATATACGATCGGTAGATTCTTTAATCCCAGACACCGATGTAGAAAGGGTTTCCATGTGGTCTTCAGAGATGGAAACCCGGGCACCCAACTCACAAACATTGGAGCGGAGTTCTACGCTTTAACGTCGACGTAGACCCCAATCATCTCCTCCTTCAATGCTTTAAACCACATCTGTGAGCCTCCTCGCCGTCCTCCAACTGTTGAGCAGGGATACCCTCATCCTCCAACTCTGAATGAGTCGCCTGCCCTGCCGCCATCTTATTTTTCTCCAGAGGACCTCCAGGCAGGTCTGCAGAGGACTTCTCACCCCCTTCGCCATAACCTTACTGACCCTCAACCTCCCAAGAGTCAGAGATTGCTATGCGCTGGAGGCTTTTAACTCCACAATTCTTATCAGCCCCTATGGAGCTCTTGATTTAGGCAGCCATTCACCGGGATGTAAAAATCTGGCAACTACTCTGTCCGGATCTTATTTCTTTTCCTGCATCTTATAGAGTTACCGCTAAGGGCAGGCACTTTGCTGATTAATGCCCATCTGGAGTTTTCTCTTTCACCAATGTGTCCAGTTTCCTTGCATCCAGCTTTTTACTGGTCAGAATGGGGATGACCAAGGTGATCATAATCTCTTCATTCTCTTAGGGTTGTAGGTTCCCCCAGGGCTCTTCCAATCCAATGATGCTAAAGTGTTTACAAAGTTCCCATAGGATCTGAGATGTTATTTCATTGCATCTTTCTACATTGAAAATTACTACCCTCAGCACCTTGCAGGCATCTAAAAATAGGGTAACTGTTCCTAGCAGTTACATTTCTGGTTTTCCATTTTCTAACTCCTGTATTTGCTGCGATCCGTATCTCCCGTAATGCACTGTCCTGGGTTGCAATTTCCAATTTCTTATCCTTTGTTTCAGTTCTCCTTTCCTTAAGTGTTTCCAGTTTTGTTTGATTTACATTTCCCACTCTCTTTCCACATTAACTACCTGTTTCTTTTCATGCTGTGGGGGTAATGTTGAAACTCTGCTCAGGAAGGGGGAAAATGGTTCAGCCTCTATGCTATACGTTTGCCACAGGAGGGCAGCACTGAGCATCTTTGCAGAATAAAGATACTAAAGTGAAACAGTTTAAATGTTCTGAATGTGATAAGTATAAAGACATACTGAAGAGATACCTTTTCAAAGTTCTAAATGTAGTAAGCATAAAATCAATGAAGAGATACCTTTTAAATGTTCTGAATGTCAAAAGTAGAAAGACACCGAAGAGAAATCTTTAAATAGTCTGTGTGTCATAGGTATAAAGACATATACTTAACAGATACCTTTTAAATGTTCTAAATGTGATAAGTATAAAGAGACCGACGAGGTACCTTCTAAATCTACAGATTGTGATATGTATTTAGGCATTCTTTGTTTCAGCAATATCGTATACAGACACATACTGAAGATATACTTTTTAAATATGCTAAATGTGATAAGTATAAAGACATTAAAGAGATACCTTCTAATTGTTCTAAATGTGATATTCATAAAAACAATGAAAAGATACATTTTAAATATCCCGAATGTGATAAGTATACAGATACACTGAAGAGATACCTTTTAAATGTTCTGAATGTGATAATATAAAGACACTGAAGAGATACATTCTAAATGTTCTCAAAGTGTTAAGTATAAAGACACTGAAGATATACTTTCTAAATGTTCTAAATATAAATATAAAAAAATGAAGAGATACCTTTTAAATGTTCTGAATGTCACAAGTATAAAAACAATAAAGAGATATTTTAAATGTTCTAAATGTGATAAGTATAAAGACACTGAAGAGATATCTTCTAAATGTTCTGAATGTGGTAAGCATAAAAACAATGAAGAGATACATTTTAAATGTTCTGAATGTGATAAGTATTAAGACAGATACTGATGAGATACCTTTTAAGTGTTTTAAATGTGATAAATATAAAGACACTAAAGAGATACCTTCTATATGTTCTATATGTGATAAGTATAAAGAGAATAAAGAGATACCTTCTAAATGTTCTGAATTTGATAAATATAAAGACACTGAAGAGATATTTATTAAATATTCTGAATGTGATAAGCATATAAACAATGAAGAGATACCTTTTAAATGTTCTGAATGTGATACGTATAAAGACACTGAAGAAATACCTTCTATATGTTCTAAATGTGATAAGTATAAAGACAATAAAGAGATACCTTCTAAATGTTCTGAATTTGATAAATATAAAGACACTGAAGAGATATTTATTAAATATTCTGAATGTGATAAGCATATAAACAATGAAGAGATACCTTTTAAATGTTCTGAATGTGATAAGTATAAAGACACTGAAGAGATACTTTTTAAATGTTTGAACATGATAATCATAAAAACAATAAAGACTTTTTAAATGTGCTGAATGTGATAAGCATAAAATAATGAAAAGATTCCTTTTAAATGTTCTGAATGTGATAAGTATAAAGATATATCACATTTAGAACATTTTAACAGTATGTGTCTTTATATTTATCACATTCAGAACATTTAAAAGGAATATTTTCATTGTTTTATGCTTATCTCATTCAGAACATTTAAAAGGTATCTCTTCAGGATGTGTCTTTATTCTTATCACATTCAGACTATTCAAAAGGTATCTCTTCAGTGTCTTTAAACTTATCACATTTAGAACATTTAAAATGTATCTGTTCAGCATATTATTTTTATACATATGACATTCAGAACATTAAAACTTTTTCTCTTCAGTATCTTTATCCTGCAGAGATGCTCATTGCTGCCCTCCTGTGGCAAATGTCTAGCATAAAGGCTGAACCATTTACCTACCTACCTGAGCAGAGTTTTCAACATCTCTCCCGATGGATTAGGTTCATACTTTATCACATTATATTTAGAGAATGCCCACTTCCCCAACTATGGAACGCATTTAGAAGGTATCTCTTCAGTGTCTTTATACTTATCACATTTAGAACATTTAAAACGTTTCTCTTCATTTTTTATACTTATCACATTTAGAACATTTTAAAAGTATGTTCAGTATAAGAATAAAAAATGAATAGAAACATTTTAAATGTTCTGAATGTGATAAGTATAAACACACTGAAGAGAAACCTTTTCAATGTTCTAAATGTGATAAGTATAAAGACACTGAAGAGAAACCATTTAAATGTTCTAAATGTAATAAATATTAAGACAATGAAGAGAAACTAATGTATCATAACACCTTTACAGAAGCTCATGTAGACCGCTCTGAATTGACCCAACTGTCATTAGTAGCAGTATAGAAGCTTTCAATAATCATAATCATAAAATACTGTTACCAGGAAAATTAACATCATTCTTTGTAAGAGTATCTGTGTGGCTATTCAATTATTTAATTATACTATGTATGCTGATTTGTAACCCATTCTGTACTCTTTTCGGAGGATGGGCTAAGCAACCAAATAAATATATATATATTTTTAAATGCTTATAAACAAATTTTATGCTGAATTTCAAATCTTAGATTTATAGGTGCTATTCTAGATAGTGCCACACGAGGACGCCATTACCTAATAGAGATTACTATATTTAATAGCTCAGTGCTGTCCTCCTGTGATCATTCCTCAGATTGCACATTGAATTGCTTAAATTTGTTAATAATAGAGACTTTCCCAACTGTGCAGAGCGACTGCCTGCTCTGCCCTCCTCAAACAGGCTGTGCAGCTGAAGCTCCTCTCCTTTTAAATATAATAATAACTTTATTCTTTTATACCGCCATAACCAAAAGTTCTAGGTGGTTTACACTAAAAAGAGCTGTACAATCAGCGAAATAAGGCTTCCAACTGGATCCAGTGCTGGGTTTACTCCTTTGCAGGTAAGGACTTGGCCTTCTGAGTTCCCCTTTGCATTCCCTAAGAAAAGCAAGATTTAGAAGGGAGATCATAGGTCAGTTCAGGGTTTCTGACAACCTTATCCTTGATGCCTTTGATTTTCAGCACAAAGCTCAAAGGGTAGACTGGAACTGGGCAACTTGGTAGCCCTGGGTTTGTTTGCTTACCAGCCTTTAGGGAAGACTCGACAGTTTCTGCATAGCACAGACTGTTTCAGTAGATTGAGGGCTTGTTTAGCGAGTCTCAAATGTGACCTTGGATTTGCTATGCCATCCCAGGTCGACTAATCTGATCCAGTCCTGAATTTTACCCTACTGTGTGCAGTATCACTGAATTGGGCTTCCCAGGCTCTCCTTGACTTCTGTTTTTCTTCTCTTGGCACTGCATACGCCGGGTAACTCTTTATAAATTATCTGACTTTAGAAAAGCAGTAAAAACTATTATTTTCACATGAACTGGACTGCAATTATAGACTTTTAAATTGTTACCTGAATGAGTCTAAAATGTATAGTGTATTTAGCTGCAATAGTAAACCTTGTATTACATGTGTGCATACATAGGGCAACTGATTTGGTATAAACATGTGCATATAAGTAGGATGATGGATTATTGGCATAGCAATGCCCAGCATTAATAACTCTGTAACATCACCACAGAGCTCTGTGTTTTTCAGTATAGAGCCCATGCATTGTAACGCCTCACAACTCCTTATGGTAACATCTCTACAGAAGCTAATGTATCATAACACCTTTACAGAAGCTCATGTTGTGTGGCGCCTTTGAAGAGGCTCATGTAGACCGCTCTGAATTGATTCCACTGTCATTAGTTGTGTTATAGAAGCTCGCAATAATCATCATCATAAAATACTGTTACCAGGAAAATTAACATCATTCTTTGTAAGAGTATCTGTGTGTGCTATGCAGTTATTTAATTATACTATGTATGCTGATTTGTAACCCATTCTGTACTCTTTTGGGAGGATGTCCCTCAGGGTTGCGGGGATCCCGTGGGGTTGGAGGCAGCTTGAGCTGAGTGGCTCTCGTCTTCTTTTTCTGCCCTCCTGATAAAAAGAACTTACTGCGTGTGCACTAGGAAGAAACCGATGCTCCTGATAATTTGTTCTTGCCCATTCCAGCCTTGAAATGGTAATACAGTCTCTTGTTTTCTACAATGCTCCCAGCCACAGCAGCTTAGTTACTCAGCGAGTATCCACCCACTGGCACCCTATTGCATCATTCTGTCCATTCAAACCGGAAAGGTACCGCCTCTTCCATTAGAGAGGAACCAGATTGGCTGTCTGCCATTCTTTGAAGACGTAACTAGCCCACCTAATAAGGTAGGTTGAGCTCTTGCTACTTAGCTTCCCTTATACATTTGAACTGATTAAAGGGGAGAAGGTGGGCGTGGAAGGCGGCATCTTTAAATTGGTGGGACCCTGAGGGATTAGTTGCCGTAGTATATCCTGGTTAGAACTGATCACAGTGGGCAGATTAGCGTGGTTTAAAAATACAAAAAAAAAAAAGGAGCAAATGGAGGTGGGAACAAAAGCATTGTTGAAGAGAAGTAATTGATCGTTTCTGAGTTGTATATTGACCATGCTGTTCTTCTGCTTGCTATCTATTTTTAAATTAACTAGGTTCTGTAGTTCAGAAGGTAACTTCCGTTGCTGCATAGCCAGTCTTCTGTGCCTTTTTATTTACGTTTTAAATCGCTAATGCTTTTTGAAAGTTGTTAAAGACTAGTTACTTTTAGCTGAGGTTTTCGAGTGTTTATGTAGAAACTATGGTCTCTTAATATAGTACCTCTTTGTATTTCTATACTGGTCCTATTATCTCGATTGTGCTTGTGTAGGTTACTGTCAAGCTAGCAGGAGTATAATAGTCAAGTCTCAGCTGCCCTTTCCTATCATTTCTGTTAAGAAAGAGGTACCATATTTAAAGGGTTGAGGGATGACCGCAGCACTATAGAATTATTGTGTGATTAGAATTGTGTTTTTTTCATATAAGAGTTAATAAGGAGCTAAATGAGGGTCAATATCCGGCAATGGAAATCTGAAAGAAAACAACTGAAGGACTAAATTTCATTCAACAGCTATGTTTAGAAAACAACTGCCTCCAATAAGGAGTTACCCTACCTTTTAAAATGTATTTTATTATAGTATAGCACGCCATATGTGTGTCAGTGAGAGGGAAAGAAAAATGGTGTACTTGGGGAATGGAAGCAAGTGGCAAATTTTTAGTCATAGGGAGGGAGTGAGGGAGGTACAGATAGGGAAGTGAAAGATGAGAGGGAGAAATGTGGTGGAAAGGGAACAGTGGGAAAGATTGAAAGGGATGCAAGAGGGAGGAATGTTGGACATAGTGGTGAAGGGAATGGAGGGAGAGATGTGACATGGTGCTAGAGAGGGGTGATAGAAGGAGAAATGTTGGGCATGGGGCTGGTGGGCAGGGGCAAAAGATGCTGCACATGGTCCGGGGGATGAGAGAGGGATAAATGCTGGACCCTGGTAGGAGGAACCAATGGACAGCAACAGAAGAATTTACAGAAGACGGGAAAGCAGAAAAAAAGAAACTGGGACCAACTTGATGGAAAAATAAGTCTCCAGACAACAAAGGTAAAAAACAGAATTTATTGACTAAAATATGTTAGCTTTGGGAAATGTATATAGCAGATGTCTTTGTATTGTGTTCAAAAGAAAAGGAAATGCATTTCTGGTTTTATTTCTACAGTGTAGTTGAAGTACTTGCTGACCCCTGGCTGTGGCTGCTGATGATCCCCAAGCACTGCAAGCAGAGGACCTCTTCTAGAGACAGCCAGAACTCCCTTCCACCAAGCGCTGCAGCCACTGGCAGCATCCATGAGCCTTTAATTCACTAGCATAATTAAATGAAATAACTAATTCTGAAGTTTATAGGGATGGGCTGGGACGGATGGGATTTCTGTCCCCGTGCAACTCTCTAGTCCAGAGAAGAGTGGCTAAAATGGTTAAGGGGCTGGAGGAGTTGCCGTACAGTGAGAGATTGGAGAAACTGGGCCAATTCTCCCTTGAAAAGATGAGATTGAGAGGGGACATGATCGAAACATTCAAGATACTGAAGGGAATAGATTTAGTAGATAGGACAGGTTGTTCACCTTCTCCAAGGTAGGGAGAACGAGAGGGCACTCTCTAAAATTGTACAACCAAATGCTTCCCAAAACCCTTCAAAAACACCCCAGGGTTACTCCCCTCCCAGCACCTGTACCCAGCCCTCTACCTACCCAAGGTAGTGTAGAGGAGAGCAACAAACCCCGGGGAAGTCCAACCCTTCCCAAACTGATTGGAAAACAAACTGCAACCCAGGATCCCCAACAGACTGCCAGCAACATAAACATCCCCTTCAAGCCAAACAGGTTAAAAGTACAGACATTCTATAAAATCGTGTAATTTTAGAACAAAAGATGAGAGCCAAAGGCAACAGACAACCACACAGTAGCTTTGCTGGCTCACAAATAGCTAGAAAAGCCGATGAACAGCCCCCCCCCCCCAAAAAAAAAAAAAAAAAATCAAGTGGCAGATCTGACAGGTTTCTTTCCAGATCTCAACACTGTAGTCCATGTCCCGCTCGGCCTAGACGTCACTGCTATCTCAGGAAGGTTCGTGCAGCCCAGATCTTGCATCTCCGACCACGCTTCTGCAACGGTGCTCACTCGCTTAGATCTTCCATTCACAGTCAACCACACCCCAAAGGGAAATAGCCAGCGAAACCTATGTCCACCTGCACGCAAAGCCTGGGTGAATTCTTTAAAGGCCTTGCGTTTCTGTAGCGTAGACCATGCTAGATCCTGAAATAGTCCCACAGCCAGATCTTGCCAATGAAAAGTCGCCTGCAAAACACGCTCCTTTAAATTATAATTGCCAAAGCAAGCGATAATATCCTTAGTGCCCAGACCTCTAGTTGGCCCCAGGCTACGATGTACCCGTAGTAAAAGCATGAGATCTGGCACGTCTGCTCCATCAGCCCACAGCAATTGTTCGTAATACTCCTGCACCACCATTTTGCAGTCCCGATAGGCCTCCACCTCTGGTTTGCCTTTAAAATGCAGATTACTGTGCCGGGATCGATTTTCAAGATCCTCCTCCTGTGCTTGTAGGTCTTGCAGTTCAGTAGATATACGATCGGTAGATTCTTTAATCCCAGACACCGATGTAGAAAGGGTTTCCATGTGGTCTTCAGAGGTGGAAACCCATGCACCCAACTCACTAACATCAGAGCGGAGTTCTACGCTTTAACATCGACGTGGATCCCAATCATCTCCTCCTTCAATGCTTTAAACCACATCTGTGAGCCTCCTCCATATCTGAATGAGTCGCCTGCCCTGCCCCAACTTTTTACTGGTCAGAATGGGATTGACCCAGGTGATCATAATCTCTTCATTAGGGTTGTGGGTCCCCCCAGTGCTCTTCCAGTCCAATGATGCTAAAGTGTTTACAAAGTTCCCATAGGATGTGAGATGTTATTTCATTGCATCTTTCATTGAAAATTACTACCCTCAGCACCTTGCAGGAGTCTAAAAATAGGGTAACTGTAACTAGCAGTTACATTTCTGGTTTTCCATTTTCCAACTCCTGTATTTGCTGCGATCCGTATCTCCCGTAATGCACTGTCCTGGGTTGCAATTTCCAATTTCTTATCCTTTGGTTTCAGTTCTCCTTTCCTTAAATGTGTCCAGTTTTGTTTGATTTACATTTCCCACTCTGTTTCCATATTAACCACCTGTTCTGTTTTCGATGCTGATGGGGGTGATGTTGAAACTCTGCTCAGATAGAGGGAAAATGTTTCAGCGTTTATGCTATACATTTGCCACAGGAGGGCAGCACTGAGCATCTTTGCAGTATAAAGACATTGAAGAGATACCATCTCAATGTTCTGAATGTGATAATCATAAAAAGAATGAAAAGATACCTTTTAAATGTTCTAAATGTAATAAGCATAAAAAACAATTAAAAAATACCTTTTAAATGTCCCAAATGTGATACATATACAGACACATACTAAAGTGATACGTTTCAAATGTTCTGAATGTCACATAAAAAGAATAAAGAGATACCATTTCAATGTTTTAAATGTGATAAATATAAGGACACTGATGAGATACCTTTAAAATATTCTAAATGTGATAAGCATAAAAACAATAAAGAGATACCTTCTAAATGTTCTGAATGTGATAAGTATAAAGACACGGAAGAGATACATTTTAAATGTTCTATTTATTTTCAAGCATAGAATAAACAACGAGATACCTTTATGCTAGATAAAGAGATACCTTTATGCTAGACATTTGCCACAGGAGGGCAGCACTGAGCATCTTTGCAGTATAAAGACATTGAAGAGATACCTCTAAATGTTCTGAATGTGATAATCATAAAAAGAATGAAAAGATACCTTTTAAATTTTCCAAATGTGATAAGTATAAAGCCAAATACTGAAGAGATACCTTTTAAATGTTCAAAATGTGATAAGCATAAAAAACAATGAAAAAATACCTTTTAAATGTCCCAAATGTGATACATATACAGACACATACTAAAGTGATACGTTTTAAATGTTCTGAATGTCACATAAAAACAATAAAGGGCTACCTTTTAAATGTTTAGAATGTCACATAAAAAAATAAAGAGATACCATTTCAATGTTTTAAATGTGATAAACATAAAAACAATGGAGAGATACCTTTATGCTAGACATTTGCCACATGAGGGCAGCACTGAGCATGTCTGCAGTATAAAGACACTGAAGAGAAACCGTTTTAATGTTCTGAATGTTATAAGTATAAAGACACTGAACAGATACTTTTTAAATGTTCTAAATGTGATAAGTATAAAGACACTGGAGAGATACATTTTAAATGTTCTAAATGTGATGTGTGTTTTTTTAGTTCAAAAAAGTTTTATTTATTTTCAAGCATAGAATAAACAACGAGTAATGGTCATGTCACAACAAAGCAGTAAAATAACAATAGTAGGGATTGTATACAGAGCCTTGAGAGAAACCAATTTAATGTTCTGAATGTGATAAGCATTAAAACAATGAAAAGATACCTTCTCAATGTTCTGAATGTAATAAGCATTTAAAACAATGAAAAGATACCTTTTAAATGTCCTGAATGGGTTCAGCATAAAAACAATAAAAAGATACCTTCTAAAAGTTCTGAATGTGATCAGAATATAAACAATGAAAAGATACCTTTTAAATGTTCTAAATGTGATCAGCATTCAAACAATAAAAAGATACATTTTAAATGTTCTGAATGTGATAAGAATAAAATAATGAAAAGATACCTTTTAAATGTTCCGAATATGATAAATATAAAGACACATCACATTTAGAACATTTTAAAAGTATCTGTTCAATATGTGTCTTTATACTTATCATATTTGGAACATTTAAAAGGTATCTTTTCATTGTTTTACACTTATCACATTCAGATCATTTAGAAGGCATCTCTTCATTGTTGTTATGATTATCACGTTCAGAACATTTAAAAGGTATCTCTTCAGGATGTGTCTTTATACTTATCACATTAAGACTAATTAAAAGGTATTTCTTAATTCTTTTTATGCTTATCACATGCAAAACATTTAAAAGGTTTCTCTTTAGTGTCTTTAACATCACATTTAGAACATTTAAAATGTATCTGTTCAGTATGTTATTTTTATACTTATGACATTCAGAACATTAAAACCTTTTCTTTTCAGTGTCTTTAAATTTATCACATTTAGAACATTTAAAAGGTATCTCTTCAGTATGTGCCTATAATACATATCATATTCAGAACATTTAAAGCATTTCTTTTCAGTGTCTTTATGCTTATGACATTCAGAACATTTAAATGGTATTTCTTCATTATGTGTCTTTATATGATATTGCAGAGACAAAGCATGCCTATAATACATATGACATTCAAAACTTTAAACTGTTTCTCTTGAGTGTTTTTCTACTTACCACATTTAGAACATGTAAATGGTTTCTCTACAGTGTCTTTAAACAAATGTATCTGTTCAGGTTTTTTTTCATACATATGACATTCAGAATATTTAAACGGTTTCTCTTCACTGTCTTTATACTGCAGAGATGCTCAGTGCTGCCCTCCTGTGGCAAATGTCTAGCATAAAGGCTGATCCATTTATCCTCCTACCTGAGCAGAATTTCAACATCACTCCCGATGAATTAGGCTCATACTTTATCACATTATATTTAGAGAATGCCCTCTTCCACAACTATGGAAAGCATTTAGAACATTGGTTTTTAACCTTGTTGTCATTTTTGCAACAAAGTCTGTTTCCTTTCTTCATTTTTATGTCCAGCATCCTCGAAAAGGATTGCTCACAAAGATATGTTGTAACAAACGGTATGAAAATTTCCAGAGCTTTCTTAGCAATAATAGGGTATGTTACCAATTGTTGACACCAAAACGTTGAGAGCGTTGTTGTTCTGAAGAGTTGCTGTTGAACCTGGCTCTGCTGAATTTCAATGATTTCATCGAGGTATTCATCATTGACATCTGTTGTCTCAACACTAAACGTGAACGGCTGTCTCACCTATGCTGGATATGACTCTCTTGTAGGGAAGTATCCGTCGAGAGACTTTGCAAGCTCATCTAAGTGTGTGGCAATAGTTTGCTTCAGTTCCGCGGGTACAGAAATGTCTCCGATTCCAGATACATCTTCGATCTTACTTACACAGTTGTCTAGCAGGGGAAAGTTTGCGAAGTTATCATTTTCTGTTCGTCGTTTCCATAATGGTAGCTTTTTTGAAAGGTTTTCAGGTTTTCTTCCGCTTCGATGATGTTGACTCCACCACCCTGCATCTGCTTATTGAGATGATTGAGAGCTGCAAAGATATCAGCCAGAATTTTTGAAGCAATCTGCATGACAATGTTGCTGCTCTTGCAAAAACAGAGCTAATTCCACAAGCATGGCAAAAACACGATTCAGCACCTGTCCCAGGAATAACCACCGAACGTTAGAATGGTACAGAAGTACCTCAAATTCAGATCCCATTTCTTTACACAGCTCCTTGAAATTGCGGTGCTTCAGAGCATTATTTCGCACATAGTTCACGCATTCCACAACAATTTTTAAAACTTCTGCCAGTTTTGGAGGCAAGGTTTTTGTTGCCAACGCATGCCTGTGCAGAATGCAGGTAAGCAACTTTGTACGATGCTGTGAGGATCGGTTTGTTGATGGGTACAAAGCCGAGAACAGGCAGAGTAGCCTTTTCATCAAATCTTGCTCTCTTCACCTTGAATTCAGTGAGCGTTGTGTTCTTATATTTTCCATCTCCATGCAGCTTAAGGAAGTGTTCCCTTAGTTTTGCCGGAGCTAGACTAGAATTACTCAACTTGGCATTACAAATCATGCAATTAGGACACTGACTCCCATCACGTTCCGTTATACATGTGAATCCATATTGTACATATTCGTCCCACCACTTTCATATTTTGCTCGACATAGTTAGTAAGGGATTAAAATATTAAGATAAGTATCACACGACGTACCATCACAACAGTTACAATTCGACTACTGTGCGCATCAAATCCCCTGCAGCACAGATAGGCCAAGCGATGTTGCATGATCACCTGCAGCCAATTATGGACAAGCGGGGCGTATCATCACGAATCATAAGCGCTTCGGTCACGTTCAATCATCTATCAGTTAAATCACAAATTTTGATCAGGAATTGATTGATGTATATAAGGCGTTAGTTACAGATTGATAGATCAGTCTTGATCAAAATCACTGAATAACTGATAGATGATTGAACTTGACCGAAGCGCTATATGAGTCGGAGGTGTGTTTTGACCTCCGCCGGACCTGCGAGACTGACTCACTGAACCCCTGGGGTTCAGTCGAACCCAGGTTAAGAACCACTGATTTAGAAGGTATCTCTTCAGTGTCACATTATAAACGTTTTAAAAGTATGTTCAGTATAAGTTTAAAAAATGAAGAGAAACATTTTAAATGTTCTGAATGTGATAAGTATAAAGACACTGAAGAGAAACATTTTAATATTCTAAATGTAATAAGTATTAAGACAATGAAGACAAACTAATGTATCATAACACCTTTACAGAAGCTCATGTAGACCGCTCTGAATTGACTCCACTGTCATTAATAGCGGTATAGAAGCTCTCAATAATCATAATCATAAAATACTGTTACCAGGAAAATTAACATCATTCTTTATAAGAGCATCTGTGTGCGCTATGCAGTTATTTAATTATACTATATATGCTGATTTGTAACCCATTCTGTGCTCTTTTGGGAGGATGGGCTAAGCAACCAAATAAATATGTTTTTTTTAATGCATATAAAGAAATTTTATGCTGAATTTCAAATCTTAGATTTATAGGTGCTATTCTAGATAGTGCAACACGAGTGCGCCATTGCCTACTAGAAATGACTATATTTAACAGCTCAGTGCTGTCCTCCTGTGGTCAATCCTCAGATTGCACATTGAATTGTTTAAATCTGTTAATAATAGAGACTTTCCCAACTGTGCAGAGCGACTGCCTGCTCTGCCCTCCTCAAACTGGCTGTGCAGCTGAAGCTCCTCTACGTTTAAATATAATAATAGCTTTATTCTTTTATCCCACCATAACCAAAAGTTCTAGGTGGTTTACACTAAAAAGAGCTGTACAATCAGCGAAATAAGGCTTCCAACTGGATCCAGTGCTGGGTTTACTCCCTTGCAGGTAAGGACTTGGATTTCTGAGTTCCCCATTGCATTCCCTAAGAAAAGCAAGATTTAGAAGGGAGATCATAGGTCAGTTCTGGGTTTCTGACAGCCTTAACCTTGATGCCTTTGATTTTCAGCACAAAGTTCAGTGGGTAGCCTGGAACTGGGCAACTTGCATGCAGAGACTTGTTCTAATTGTCCACTGCTTTTCTTGAAACAATCAGCGTGGCATTCAGTGGGGATAAAAGGTGGACTGGATCCATTCATTAACTAATCCAGGGAGGGATGGAGGCTTCAAATATTCCTGTGTTTCCACTGCATTTGAAATGGGTCATACAGGACATCACTGTCTCTTAGCTAATGATGTTTAAAGCTTCCCTGGGCTCGACAACGGTGGCACCAGGTCTTCAGGGCAATGGGAGCCTAAGGAGAAAGGATGCACCTGACACTCCTGGAGTTTGGAGAAGAGTACAGTTCCTCTGAAGAACATCTTGCTGTTAGATATTTTTAGAGAGGGTATATCCTAGATTCAGTGGGTAGCCTGGAACTGGCTTGGTTAGTTTGTTTACCAGCCTTGATGGAAGATTTGACAGCTTCTGCATAGCACAGACTGTTTCAGTAGCCATCCTGAGGGCTTGTATAGCAAGTCTCATATGTGACCTTGGATTTGCTACGCCATCCCAGGTTGACTAATCTGATCCAATCCTGAATTTTACCCTACTGCGTGCAGAGACTTGTTCTAATTGTCCACTGCTTTTCTTGAGACAATCAGCCTGGCTTTCAGTGGGGATTAAAGGTGGACTGAATCCATTCATTAACTAATCCAGAGAGGGATGGAGGCTTCAAATATTCCTGTGTTTCCACTGCATTTGAAATGGGTCGTACAGGACATCTTAGCTAATGAGGCTAAAAGCTTCCCTGGGCTAGACAGCAGTGGCACCAGGTGTTCATGGCAATGGGTACCTAAGCAGAAGGAATGGGAATGTGAATCGACACTCCTGGAGTTTGGAGAAGAGTACAGTTCCTCTGGGAACTCTGATGAGCCAAGCCTGTCCCGCTGAGGCGTTTGCTGTGTATTTTCCACAACACCTGACCTGTTTCTGTTTGCAATGGTAATTATTGGCAGGGAGCTTATCCAGGCACAGGAACTGTGGCTGGTGCCTCCTGACAAGAAGCATGCCATAGAATATTTGGGGTGAAAAAGGGAAGAATAAGTGCATCATCTCCTATTCACCACCCTCCCCAGATGAATGAACTGGCGTAATAATAATATCCAACCTATTAAACAAAGATGTATATCACTGATGCCTGACATAATATGTCCGGAATCACAAAATTCTGAGGGTTATGGTTCCAGGATAATTATTCTAGAATCGGAGAAAGATGGGGCTGGGAGAGACTGCGGGGATTCTGTTTTTCTTATCTTGGCACTGCATACCCCGGGTAACTCTATATAAATTATCAGACTTTAGAAAAGCAGTAAAAACTTTTATTTTCACATGAATTGGACTGAAATTGTAGACTCTGACTTCTAAATTGTTACCTGAACGAGTCTAAAATGTATAGTGTATTTAGCTGCAATAGTAAACCTTGTATTACATGTGTGCATACATAGGGCAACTGATTTGGTATAAACATGTGCATATAAGTAGGATGATGGATTATTGGCATAACCATGCCTGCCATTAATAACTCTGTAACATCACCACAGAGCACTGTGTATTTCAGTATAGAGCCCATGCATTGTAACACCTCACAACTCGTACAGACTCCCAGATTAACATGCCAAGTAAAGTGATCATTCCAGTAAGTTTCTTCTAGTTATCTAGTGATTGAGAGATGGGGAAAGGGAGAGAGAGCAGAGAAAGTTTCCTGCACAGAATCTCTCTGAGATGAAGAGAAGTGGCATTGTGAGTATTAAAAGAGCAAGTTTAGTTTAGACATCCCGGCCAAGTTATGTTTCTCTGAATTCTAAATTGAACAGAAGCTGACACAAATTCAAAAGTGACTGGGCTAATGGCCAGCTGCTGCAGTTGGTTGGCTTTTCCAACCACCATCTGTGGTAGTGAAAAACCGATATCCAGAAGGAGCAACAGGAGGCTGCACGATCGAGATAGCGGTGATATTCACACCACTATCTCTCCACTGGCAGCCACACGAAAGGGTGACTCATCTGGATGGTTCTCTGTGACGGTCTCTCCCATAGCCCCTCCTCCTCTGAGCTCCAGGCATTTTGGCCCAAATTCACTAAACCTCAAAACAGTGTGCGATCCATTTCCGTTTGCATGCCGGCCGACGAATTCACTAAAGGCCTGCATGCAAATGGGGACGATCGTTAACACGCCCCCTACCCACGGCCAGAGCGATCCCCGCTCTTGCGCACTCCCTGACGGCAGTGACAAGAAAAGTAACCTCCTGTCACTGCTATCAGGGCTCAGCCCCAATCTCTCCTGCCTGCTCCCGGACTCTCCTGCTCTCTGCCGCCGTTCCCTGCAGTGCAAGCCTCTATTTATATGTTTGGTTTATGTATATCACATGGAGTCTTACGTCACATCCCATTGTCACTCTATCACATTACTTATGTCATTGTTTTTATTCATTTATCATCACACCATATGTCCATTTTTCATGTCTTTATACATCTGTAATTGTATATTCTTAGCAATCTTTATTTATATTTGTTCAAACCCCAGAGGAAGATGTGTTTACTGAAACATGGACCGTGGTGGGTCCTTAGGTTTGTTTGAAGGGTGGTAACACTGACCGCATTTATATTTGATATAATAAAAATAGTCTGCATCTTGTACATTTTCTCTGCAGTCCTTTTTGGTTTTTGTTTGTTGGATTTTTTCTTTTGTTTTCGGTAACTCAGTTACTGACAGGTCTGCAGCAGTTGGGTTTGCCAGTAGTAAAACCGATTCGAAATAGCCAAGCAATTGTTAGTGAATCAATCGCTTGGCTATTTTGCATGGGGTTTTGCTAATTTGCATGGGAGGATCGCTACAGGCTTTAGTGAATGGGGTTGGAGAGAAATTTGGACGCAAAGGGCTCGCAAACCCAACAGTACACGATCGGTTTGCTTAGTGAATTTGGGCCTTTGTCCCTGAATTTGTGCATGTACACATACACGCGTGTGCACACACAAGCCACAGCAAATAAACAGTACCAAACAGTTCAGGACTTGTCCAGGGGAGTTCCCTGCAAAACTCAGAGTTACAAAAGCAGGATCAAACCAGGAAAAACAAGGTTTAAATCCCACTGACCCCAATTGCAATCTTTTCATCCTTCATTGCCCTGGGTACAGAACCTGTTTGTACCTACTTGAAAAATTGAAGGTGGACAAAGCAATGGAAGCGGATGAGACCCATTCCAGGATATTGAGGGAGCTTAGAGAGGTTCTGGTGGTCCTATTAAAGATTTGGTCAATAAATCGTTGGAGACGGGAGTGGTTCCTAGGGATTGGAGAAGAGCGGATGTGGTGCCAATTCACAAAAGTTGTCACAAGAGATGAAGCAGGAAACTGCGGTTATTGGAAAAATAATGGAAGCGTTACTAAAAGAAAGGATAGTGAAATTCCTAGAATCATATGGGTTACAGGATCCAAGGCAACATGGCTTTACTAAAGGTAAATCGTGCCAAACAAATCTGATTGAATTTTTTGATTAGGTGATAAGAGAATCGGACCAAGGTCATATGCTAGATGTAATTTACTTAGATTTCAGCAAAGCCCTTGAACAAACCTGATGGGCTGAAGTTAAGACCTAAAACGGTGAACTGGATTAGAAACTCGTTGACGGACAGATGCCAAGGTGGTGGTTAATGGAATTCGCTTGGAGGAAGGAAAGGTGAATAATGGAGACCCTCAAGGATCGGTGCTGGGGCCAATCCTATTCAATATGTTTATGAGTGACATTGCCGAAGGGTTAGAAGGTTCACCTTTTTGCGGATGATACCAAGATTTGTAACAGAGTAGACACCGAGGAGGGAGTGGAAAACTTGAAAAAGGATCTGCAAAAGTTAGAGGAATGGTCTAATATCTGGCAACTAAAATTCAATTCAGAGTAATGCATTTGGGGATTAATAATCGGAAGGAGCTGTATATGCTGGAGGTGAGAGGCTGATATGCACAGATGGGGAGAGGGACCTTGGGGTGATAGTGTCCGAAGATCTAAAGACGAAAAAACAGTGTGACAAGGCGGTGGCTGCTGCCAGAAGGATGCTGGGCTGTATAAAGAGAAGGTGTTGATGCCCCTGTAAAAGTCATTGGTGAGGCCCCACTTGGAGTATTGTGTTCAGTTTTGGAGACCGTATCTGGCGAAGGACGTAAGAAGACTTGAGGCGGTCCAGAGGAGGGCGACGAAAATGATAAGAGGTTTTCACCAAAAGACTTATGAGGAGAGACTGAAAACCCGGAATATGTATACCCTAGAGCAGGAATGTCCACCCTTTTGGCTTCCCTGGGCTGCACTGGCGCCAAAAAATTTTTCTGTGGCTGCGCAAATGTTGCAGCAAGACATAGGAGGGAGCTGGCAAGACAGTAAACACCCGGGGGCAGCAGAGGAAAACACTGCATCGCTCTTGACCGGGGCCGGCCAAAATACTTCACGGTGTCGCATGCGGCCCTCGGGCCACAGGTTGGACACCCCTGCCCTAGAGGAAAGGAGGGACAGGGGAGATATGTTCAGACATTTAAATACTTGAAGGTATTAACGTAGAACAAAATCTTTTCCAGAGAAAGGAAAATGGTAAAAAACCAGAGGACATAATTTGAGGATGAGGGGTGGTAGATTCAAGAGCAATGTTAGGAAATTCTTCTTTACGTTGAGAATGGTGGATACCTGGAATGCGCTTGCGAGAGAGGTGGTGGAGAGGAAAACGGTGACAGAGTTCAAAGAAGCGTGGGATGAACACAGAGGATCTAGAATCAGAAAATAATAGTAAATATTGTAGAACTAAGGCCAGTACTAGGCAGACTTGCACAGTCTGTGTCTGTATATGACCGTTTGGTGCTGGATGGGCTGGGAAGAGCTTCAGTGGCTGGGATGGTTTAGATGGTATATGGGCTGGAGTGGGCTTTGGCAGGGACTTCAGTAGTTGGAACCTAAGAACAGTCCCGGGCAGAGCTTTGGATTCTTGACCAGAAATAGCTAAGAAGAAAAAAAAACCCAACAACAAATTTTTAGATTGAATCAGGTTGGGCAGACCGGATGGACAATTCAGGTCTTTATCTGCCGTCATCTACTATGTTACTTGAAAGGTATTAACATAGAGCAAAATCTTTTCCAGAGAAAAGAAAATGGTAAAACCAAAGGGCAAAATTTAAGGTTGAGGGGTGGTAGACTCAAAAGTAATATTAGGAAATTCTTCTTTGCAGAGAGAGTAATTGATGCATGATACCTATGTGGGATCCCTACGAGGGTCGAACTAGAACATCAGTCGCTAGGTATAGACTTAAGAGGATGGGTCAGCAGACTTGATGGGATGATTGAGACCTGCATCGTGTTGGACTTTAAGAATAAATGGGACTTTAAAAATAAATGGGATGCCTATAGGGGATCCCTAAGAGAGTCAATCTGAATAAATAGTTACTAGGTATAGATAGACTTAAGAGGAAGGGACAGTAGGGTGGGCAGACTTGAAGGCTATAGCCCTTTTCTGCCGTCATCATCTATGTTTCTATGGAATGCGTTCCCGAGGGAGGTAGCAGAGTTCAAACAAGCATGGGATGAACACAGAGGATCTAGAATCAGAAAATAATGGTGTACTGTATATTGAAGAACTAAGGCCAGTACTGGGCAGACTTGCACGATAGAGGATGGGCTGGGGAGGGCTTCGATGGCTGGGATGGTTTAGATGGACTGGAGTGAGTTTCGATTGAGATTCCAGTAGACAGAGCCTAAGCACAGTACCAGGCAGAGCTCTGGATTTCTGGCCAAGAAATATCTATGGAAAATGACCATTTAAATTAAATGTTTAATTTATAGAGCGTGATTGGATGTGTCAACTACTAGGATTTTAACCCAGAAATGGATAAATATAAGTTCCGAAAAGGTCTAGATGTGAAAGCTTGGCTGGCTCAATGGTTGAGTGCTGGGTTAGTAACAGGGAGCTGAGGGTTCAAGCCTCAGCTAAGGAGAAGGGTTGATACCGTACCAAAAGAAGAGGATAGTAAACTGAAATTGAGGGTTTAAGTCTTTTTGTGTCTACTACTAGGATTTGAACCTAGAAATGGATAAATATAAGTTCCGAAAAGGTCTAGATGTGAAAGCTTGGCTGGCTCAATGGTTGAGTGCTGGGTTAGTAACAGGGAGCTGAGGGTTCAAGCCTCAGCTAAGGAGAAGGGTTGATACCGTACCAAAAGAAGAGGATAGTAAACTGAAATTGAGGGTTCAAGTCTTTTTGTGTCTACTACTAAGATTTGAACCTTAAAATGGATAAATATAAGTTCCGAAAAGGTATAAATGTGAAAGCCTGACTGGCTCAATGGTTGAGTGCTGGGTTAGTAACAAGAGTCTGAGGGTTCGAGTCTCAGCTAAGGAGTGCTGGATTAGTAACAGGAGACGTAGGGATGATGCTGTGAGAAAGAGAAGAGGGTAGTAACCTGGGTTCAAATATTTTTTTGGGTCTACTACTAGGATTATTTTGAACCTAGAAATGGATAAATATAAGTTCCAAAAGGGTCTAGATGTGCATGCCTGGCTGGCTCAAGGGTTGAGTGCTGGATTAATAACAGGGCTGAAACTACTCCATGTGAAGACAAGGGGGTAGTTTTACTCAAATTTAGTCCATTTTTCATAGTGAAAAGTAGCATAATCCCCAACTGCTGCTGGTGGCTCTTGCAAAGATGTGAATGGAAAAGGATGAAGGTTCAAGTCTCAGTTTAACTGAAATTTAGTTCATAGTAAAAAGTAGCTTAAAATGTCTACTAGATTTCTTGCTTTCACTGTAGTTACTGAACCTCCTCTGCCCCTTCTTCCTCCTCCACCCCATACACCCACCTCTTCCAGTCTATCTAATTCCTTCACTTACCTGCTATTGTTCCATCTAGCTTTGGACTAAGCTAGACTCGAACCTGTGACCTCCTATATTGAGGTCGAGCTCTTTAGCCACTGAGCCACCAGTCAGGCAGGTACTAGGTGTTTTCGGTTTCTTCCCTTTATTCTTTTCATGCTTTGATTTGGATTAAAATTCAAACATCCAGTCCCGGGAGTCGAACCCAGGTTTCTTCGCTGCAAGGTAACAAAGCATTCCTCTAGTCCACCACTGGACTCATTAAAATTGGGCTAATTTTTCTCTTCCTTATACTTCTCCTTCCTTGATTTGGATTTTTAAAAATTCAAATATCCTGCCCTGGGAGTCGAACCCAGGACTCTTCGGTGCAAGGTAACAAAGCATTCCTCTAGTTCAACACTGGACTCATTAAAATTGGGCTAATTTTTCTCTTCCTTATACTTCTCCTTCCTTGATTTGGATTTTTAAAAATTCAAATATCCTGCCCTGGGAGTCGAACCCAGGACTCTTCGGTGCAAGGTAACAAAGCATTCCTCTAGTCCACCACTGGACTCGTGAAAATTGGGTTAATTTTTCTCTTCCTTATACTTATCCTTCTTTGATTTCAATTAAAAATTCAAACAGCCAGTCAGGGGAGTTCAACTCAGTACTCTTTGGTGCAAGATAACAAATATTCCTCTAGTCCACAACTGGATTGGTGATGGTTGGTTCACTTTTTCTCTTTCTTATACGTCTCCTTCCTTGATATGGATTTTTAAAATTCAAACACCCGGTCCTGGGAGTCGAACCCAGGACTCTTTGCTACAAGGTAACAATCTTTCCACTAGTCCACAACTGGACTGGTAAGAATGGGCTTACTTTTTCTCCCCCTTATACCTCTCCTCCCATCATTCTGGTTTAACTTTCAAACAACTCAAGAAATAGGGGATTTCAACCCACATCTTTTAAGTACAGGTTAGGTACACAGCCACCAAGCCACAAGCTGCTTCATATAATGCTACTAATTTTGCTCCCTCTTATACCTCTCATTCATAATATGAATTTAAAATTTAAACAGCTAGTCAAAGATGGGAATTGAACCCAGGTCTCTCTGGAACAAGGTAACACACTATTCCACTACTCCATCACTGGACTGTCAAAATTTGGCTCACTAACAGCTAATGTAACATTGTGCTTTTTTCAGTTTTTGTAAATTGGTCTCTGAATCAATAGCTTCCCAGACTTTAAGCCCTCACACCTCTGTAAGACTGTACACGACATCAGTGGAGAGCCTTGGATTTGAGAATAATCCCATCACTTGAGATCTTTTATTTTTTATAGTTGAGATATGCTGCAACAAATCATAGGGAAAAGAAGAACAGCTGAGGTGATCAGTGTTTTGTTGTTTTTTGTTTTTTTTTTTGTAAATCTTACCACAGTAGATTAAACACAGTCAGTGCATTTATCCAGAGAGGCAGTCAGAGCTAGTGCTATTCAAATACACTTAGAAACTTCTTTATACTGTCTTAACTCTATACCTGGGTAGTTCTGTAATTATGGAATTTAAAAAAAGATCATCTGATAACTAAGTAACACTGGAGACCTCTCACTCTGCCCACAGACCACCCTGGCACTACCTGAGAAGCACTGAAGCAATTTGTAATCATGTGACCGGATAATTGCCCTCAATCAGCACCAGTGTTACCAATTTACAAAAACTGAAAAAAGCACAACGTTTTTTGACAGTCCAGTGATGGAGTAGTGGAATAGTGTGTTACCTTGTTCCAGAGAGACCTGGGTTCAATTCCCATCCTTGACTAGCTGTTTGAATTTTAAATTCATATTATGAATGAGAGGTATAAGAGGGAGCAAAATTAATAGCATTATATGAAGCAGCTTGTGGCTTGGTGGCTGTGTACCTAACCTGTACTTAAAAGATGTGGGTTGAAATCCCCTATTTCTTGAGTTGTTTGAAAGTTAAACCAGAATGATGGGAGGAGAGGTATAAGGGGGAGAAAAAGTAAGCCCATTCTTACCAGTCCAGTTGTGGACTAGTGGAAAGATTGTTACCTTGTAGCAAAGAGTCCTGGGTTCGACTCCCAGGACCGGGTGTTTGAATTTTAAAAATCCATATCAAGGAAGGAGACGTATAAGAAAGAGAAAAAGTGAACCAACCATCACCAATCCAGTTGTGGACTAGAGGAATATTTGTTATCTTGCACCAAAGAGTACTGAGTTGAACTCCCCTGACTGGCTGTTTGAATTTTTAATTGAAATCAAAGAAGGATAAGTATAAGGAAGAGAAAAATTAACCCAATTTTCACGAGTCCAGTGGTGGACTAGAGGAATGCTTTGTTACCTTGCACTGAAGAGTCCTGGGTTCGACTCCCAGGGCAGGATATTTGAATTTTAAAAATCCAAATCAAGGAAGGAGAAGTATAAGGAAGAGAAAAATTAATCCAATTTTCATGAGTCCAGTGTTGGACTAGAGGAATGCTTTGTTACCTTGCACCGAAGAGTCCTGGTTTCGACTCCCAGGGCAGGATATTTGAATTTTTAAAAATCCAAATCAAGGAAGGAGAAGTATAAGGAAGAGAAAAATTAGCCCAATTTTAATGAGTCCAGTGTTGGACTAGAGGAATGCTTTGTTACCTTGCACCGAAGAGTCCTGGGTTCGACTCCCAGGACAGGATATTTGAATTTTAAAAATCCAAATCAAGGAAGGAGAAGTATAAGGAAGAGAAAAATTAACCCAACTTTCATGAGTCCAGTGTTGGACTAGAGGAATGCTTTGTTACCTTGCAGCGAAGAAACCTGGGTTCGACTCCCGGGACTGGATGTTTGAATTTTAATCCAAATCAAAGCATGAAAAGAATAAAGGGAAGAAACCGAAAACACCTAGTACCTGCCTGACTGGTGGCTCAGTGGCTAAAGAGCTCGACCTCAATATAGGAGGTCACAGGTTCGAGTCTAGCTTAGTCCAAAGCTAGATGGAACAATAGCAGGTAAGTGAAGGAATTAGATAGACTGGAAGAGGTGGGTGTATGGGGTGGAGGAGGAAGAAGGGGCAGAGGAGGTTCAGTAACTACAGTGAAAGCAAGAAATCTAGTAGACATTTTAAGCTACTTTTTACTATGAACTAAATTTCAGTTAAACTGAGACTTGAACCTTCATCCTTTTCCCTTCACATCTTTGCAAGAGCCACCAGCAGCAGTTGGGGATTATGCTACTTTTCACTATGAAAAATGGACTAAATTTGAGTAAAACTACCCCCTTGTCTTCACATGGAGTAGTTTCAGCCCTGTTATTAATCCAGCACTCAACCCTTGAGCCAGCCAGGCATGCACATCTAGACCCTTTTGGAACTTATATTTATCCATTTCTAGGTTCAAAATAATCCTAGTAGTAGACCCAAAAAAATATTTGAACCCTCAACTTCAGGTTACTACCCTCTTCTCTTTCTCACAGCATCATCCCTACGTCTCCTGTTACTAATCCAGCACTCCTTAGCTGAGACTCGAACCCTCAGACTCTTGTTACTAACCCAGCACTCAACCATTGAGCCAGTCAGGCTTTCACATTTATACCTTTTCGGAACTTATATTTATCCATTTTAAGGTTCAAATCTTAGTAGTAGACACAAAAAGACTTGAACCCTCAATTTCAGTTTACTATCCTCTTCTTTAGGTACGGTATCAACCCTTCTCCTTAGCTGAGGCTTGAACCCTCAGCTCCCTGTTACTAACCCAGCACTCAACCATTGAGCCAGCCAAGCTTTCACATCTAGACCTTTTCGGAACTTATATTTATCCATTTCTAGGTTCAAATCCTAGTAGTAGACACAAAAAGACTTGAACCCTCAATTTCAGTTTACTATCCTCTTCTCTTGGTACGGTATCAACCCTTCTCCTTAGCTGAGGCTTGAACCCTCAGCTCCCTGTTACTAACCCAGCACTCAACCATTGAGCCAGCCAAGCTTTCACATCTAGACCTTTTCGGAACTTATATTTATCCATTTCTGGGTTAAAATCCTAGTAGTTGACACATCCAATCACGCTCTATAAATTAAACATTTAATTTAAATGGTCATTTTCCATAGATATTTCTTGGCCAGAAATCCAGAGCTCTGCCTGGTACTGTGCTTAGGCTCTGTCTACTGGAATCTCAATCGAAACTCACTCCAGTCCATCTAAACCATCCCAGCCATCGAAGCCCTCCCCAGCCCATCCTCTATCGTGCAAGTCTGCCCAGTACTGGCCTTAGTTCTTCAATATACAGTACACCATTATTTTCTGATTCTAGATCCTCTGTGTTCATCCCATGCTTGTTTGAACTCTGCTACCTCCCTCGGGAACGCATTCCATAGAAACATAGATGATGACGGCAGAAAAGGGCTATAGCCTTCAAGTCTGCCCACCCTACTGTCCCTTCCTCTTAAGTCTATCTATACCTAGTAACTATTTATTCAGATTGACTCTCTTAGGGATCCCCTATAGGCATCCCATTTATTTTTAAAGTCCCATTTATTCTTAAAGTCCAACACGATGCAGGTCTCAATCATCCCATCAAGTCTGCTGACCCATCCTCTTAAGTCTATACCTAGCGACTGATGTTCTAGTTCGACCCTCGTAGGGATCCCACATAGGTATCATGCATCAATTACTCTCTCTGCAAAGAAGAATTTCCTAATATTACTTTTGAGTCTACCACCCCTCAACCTTAAATTTTGCCCTTTGGTTTTACCATTTTCTTTTCTCTGGAAAAGATTTTGCTCTATGTTAATACCTTTCAAGTAACATAGTAGATGACGGCAGATAAAGACCTGAATTGTCCATCCGGTCTGCCCAACCTGATTCAATCTAAAAATTTGTTGTTGGGTTTTTTTTCTTCTTAGCTATTTCTGGTCAAGAATCCAAAGCTCTGCCCGGGACTGTTCTTAGGTTCCAACTACTGAAGTCCCTGCCAAAGCCCACTCCAGCCCATATACCAGCTAAACCATCCCAGCCACTGAAGCTCTTCCCAGCCCATCCAGCACCAAACGGTCATATACAGACACAGACTGTGCAAGTCTGCCTAGTACTGGCCTTAGTTCTACAATATTTACTATTATTTTCTGATTCTAGATCCTCTGTGTTCATCCCACGCTTCTTTGAACTCTGTCACCGTTTTCCTCTCCACCACCTCTCTCGCAAGCGCATTCCAGGTATCCACCACTCTCAACGTAAAGAAGAATTTCCTAACATTGCTCTTGAATCTACCACCCCTCATCCTCAAATTATGTCCTCTGGTTTTTTACCATTTTCCTTTCTCTGGAAAAGATTTTGTTCTACGTTAATACCTTCAAGTATTTAAATGTCTGAACATATCTCCCCTGTCCCTCCTTTCCTCTAGGGCAGGGGTGTCCAACCTGTGGCCCGAGGGCCGCATGCGACACCGTGAAGTATTTTGGCCGGCCCCGGTCAAGAGCGATGCAGTGTTTTCCTCTGCTGCCCCCGGGTGTTTACTGTCTTGCCAGCTCCCTCCTATGTCTTGCTGCAACATTTGCGCAGCCACAGAAAAATTTTTTGGCGCCAGTGCAGCCCAGGGAAGCCAAAAGGGTGGACATTCCTGCTCTAGGGTATACATATTCCGGGTTTTCAGTCTCTCCTCATAAGTCTTTTGGTGAAAACCTCTTATCATTTTCGTCGCCCTCCTCTGGACCGCCTCAAGTCTTCTTACGTCCTTCGCCAGATACGGTCTCCAAAACTGAACACAATACTCCAAGTGGGGCCTCACCAATGACTTTTACAGGGGCATCAACACCTTCTCTTTATACAGCCCAGCATCCTTCTGGCAGCAGCCACCGCCTTGTCACACTGTTTTTTCGTCTTTAGATCTTCGGACACTATCACCCCAAGGTCCCTCTCCCCATCTGTGCATATCAGCCTCTCACCTCCAGCATATACAGCTCCTTCCGATTATTAATCCCCAAATGCATTACTCTGAATTGAATTTTAGTTGCCAGATATTAGACCATTCCTCTAACTTTTGCAGATCCTTTTTCAAGTTTTCCACTCCCTCCTCGGTGTCTACTCTGTTACAAATCTTGGTATCATCAGCAAAAAGGCGAACCTTCTAACCCTTCGGCAATGTCACTCATAAACATATTGAATAGGATTGGCCCCAGCACCGATCCTTGAGGGTCTCCATTATTCACCTTTCCTTCCTCCAAGCGAATTCCATTAACCACCACCCTCTGGCTTCTGTCCGTCAACGAGTTTCTAATCCAGTTCACCATTTTAGGTCTTAACTTAAGCTCATCAGGTTTGTTCAAGGGCTTTGCTGAAATCTTAATAAATTACATCTAGCATATGTCCTTGGTCCGATTCTCTTATCACCTAATCAAAAAATTCAATCAGATTTGTTTGGCACGATTTACCTTTAGTAAAGCCATGTTGCCTTGGATCCTGTAACCCATATGATTCTAGGAATTTCACTATCCTTTCTTTCAGTAACGCTTCCATTATTTTTCCAATAACCGCAGTTTCCTGCTTCATCTCTTGTGACAACTTTTGTGAATTGGCACCACATCCTCTCTTCTCCAATCCCTAGGAACCACTCCCGTCTCCAAAGATTTATTGACTAAATCTTTAATAGGACCACCAGAACCTCTCTAAGCTCCCTCAATATCCTGGAATGGGTCTCATCCGCTTCCATTGCTTTGTCCACCTTCAATTTTTCAAGTAGGTACAAACAGGTTCTGTACCCAGGGCAATGAAGGATGAAAAGATTGCAATTGGAGTCAGTGGGATTTAAACCCTGTTTTTCCTGGTTTGATCCTGCTTTTGTAACTCTGAGCTTTGCAGGGAACTCCCCTGGACAAGTCCTGAACTGTTTGGTACTGTTTATTTGCTGTGGCTTGTGTGTGCACACGCGTGTATGTGTACATGCACAAATTCAGGGACAAAGGCCCAAATTCACTAAGCAAACCGATCGTGTACTGTTGGGTTTGCGAGCCCTTTGCGTCCAAATTTCTCTCCAACCCCATTCACTAAAGCCTGTAGCGATCCTCCCATGCAAATTAGCATAACCCCATGCAAAATAGCCAAGCGATTGATTCACTAACAATTGCTTGGCTATTTCGAATCGGTTTTACTACTGGCAAGCCCGACTGCTGCAGACCTGTCAGTAACTGAGTTACCGAAAACAAAAGAAAAAATCCAACAAACAAAAACCAAAAAGGACTGCAGAGAAAATGTACAAGATGCAGACTATTTTTATTATATCAAATATAAATGCGGTCAGTGTTACCACCCTTCAAACAAACCTAAGGACCCGCCACAGTCCATGTTTCAGTAAACACATCTTCCTCTGGGGTCTGAACAAATATAAATAAAGATTGCTAAGAATATACAATTATAGATGTATAAAGACATGAAAAATGGACATATGGTGTGTTGATAAATGAATAAAAACAATGACATAAGTAATGTGATAGAGTGACAATGGGATGTGATGTAAGACTCCATGTGATATACATAAACCAAACATATAAATAGAGGCTTGCACTGCAGGGAACGGCGGCAGAGAGCAGGAGAGTCCGGGAGCAGGCAGGAGAGATTGGGGCTGAGCCCTGATAGCAGTGACAGGAGGTTACTTTTCTTGTCACTGCCGTCAGGGAGTGCGCAAGAGCGGGGATCGCTCTGGCCGTGGGTAGGGGGCGTGTTAACGATCGTCCCCATTTGCATGCAGGCCTTTAGTGAATTCGTCGGCCGGCATGCAAACGGAAATGGATCGCACACTGTTTTGAGGTTTTGTGAATTTGGGCCAAAATTCCTAGAGCTCAGAGGAGGAGGGGCTATGGGAGAGACCGTCACAGAGAACCATCCAGATGAGTCATCCTTTCGTGTGGCTGCCAGTGGAGAGATAGTGGTGTGAATATCACCGCTATCTCGATCGTGCAGCCTCCTGTTGCTCCTTCTGGATATCGGTTTTTCACTACCACAGATGGTGGTTGGAAAAGCCAACCAACTGCAGCAGCTGGCCATTAGCCCAGTCACTTTTGAGTTTGTGTCAGCTTCTGTTCAATTTAGAATTCAGAGAAACATAACTTGGCCGGGATGTCTAAACTAAACTTGCTCTTTTAATACTCACAATGCCACTTCTCTTCATCTCAGAGAGATTCTGTGCAGGAAACTTTCTCTGCTCTCTCTCCCTTTCCCCATCTCTCAATCACTAGATAACTAGAAGAAACTTACTGGAATGACCACTTTACTTGGCATGTTAATCTGGGAGTCTGTACGAGTTGTGAGGTGTTACAATGCATGGGCTCTATACTGAAATACACAGTGCTCTGTGGTGATGTTACAGAGTTATTAATGGCAGGCATGGTTATGCCAATAATCCATCATCCTACTTATATGCACATGTTTATACCAAATCAGTTGCCCTATGTATGCACACATGTAATACAAGGTTTACTATTGCAGCTAAATACACTATACATTTTAGACTCGTTCAGGTAACAATTTAGAAGTCAGAGTCTATAATTTCAGTCCAATTCATGTGAAAATAAAAGTTTTTACTGCTTTTCTAAAGTCTGATAATTTATATAGAGTTACCCGGGGTATGCAGTGCCAAGATAAGAAAAACAGAATCCCCGCAGTCTCTCCCAGCCCCATCTTTCTCCGATTCTAGAATAATTATCCTGGAACCATAACCCTCAGAATTTTGTGATTCCGGACATGTTATGTCAGGCATCAGTGATATACATCTTTGTTTAATAGGTTGGATATTATTATTACGCCAGTTCATTCATCTGGGGAGGGTGGTGAATAGGAGATGATGCACTTATTCTTCCCTTTTTCACCCCAAATATTCTATGGCATGCTTCTTGTCAGGAGGCACCAGCCACAGTTCCTGTGCCTGGATAAGCTCCCTGCCAATAATTACCATTGCAAACAGAAACAGGTCAGGTGTTGTGGAAAATACACAGCAAACGCCTCAGCGGGACAGGCTTGGCTCATCAGAGTTCCCAGAGGAACTGTACTCTTCTCCAAACTCCAGGAGTGTCGATTCACATTCCCATTCCTTCTGCTTAGGTACCCATTGCCATGAACACCTGGTGCAACTGCTGTCTAGCCCAGGGAAGCTTTTAGCCTCATTAGCTAAGATGTCCTGTACGACCCATTTCAAATGCAGTGGAAACACAGGAATATTTGAGGCCTCCATCCCTCTCTGGATTAGTTAATGAATGGATTCAGTCCACCTTTAATCCCCACTGAAAGCCAGGCTGATTGTCTCAAGAAAAGCAGTGGACAATTAGAACAAGTCTCTGCACGCAGTAGGGTAAAATTCAGGATTGGATCAGATTAGTCAACCTGGGATGGCGTAGCAAATCCAAGGTCACATATGAGACTTGCTATACAAGCCCTCAGGATGGCTACTGAAACAGTCTGTGCTATGCAGAAGCTGTCAAATCTTCCCTCAAGGCTGGTAAGCAAACTAACCAAGCCAGTTCCAGGCTACCCACTGAATCTAGGATATACCCTCTCTAAAAATATCTAACAGCAAGATGTTCTTCAGAGGAACTGTACTCTTCTCCAAACTCCAGGAGTGTCAGGTGCATCCTTTCTCCTTAGGCTCCCATTGCCCTGAAGACCTGGTGCCACCGTTGTCGAGCCCAGGGAAGCTTTAAACATCATTACCTAAGAGACAGTGATGTCCTGTATGACCCATTTCAAATGCAGTGGAAACACAGGAATATTTGAAGCCTCCATCCCTCCCTGGATTAGTTAATGAATGGTTCCAGTCCACCTTTTATCCCCACTGAATGCCACGCTGATTGTTTCAAGAAAAGCAGTGGACAATTAGAACAAGTCTCTGCATGCAAGTTGCCCAGTTCCAGGCTACCCACTGAACTTTGTGCTGAAAATCAAAGGCATCAAGGATAAGACTGTCAGAAACCCAGAACTGACCTATGATCTCCCTTCTAAATCTTGCTTTTCTTAGGGAATGCAATGGGGAACTCAGAAATCCAAGTCCTTACCTGCAAGGGAGTAAACCCAGCACTGGATCCAGTTGGAAGCCTTATTTCACTGATTGTACAGCTCTTTTTAGTGTAAACCACCTAGAACTTTTGGTTATGGTGGGATAAAAGAATAAAGTTATTATTATATTTAAACGTAGAGGAGCTTCAGCTGCACAGCCAGTTTGAGGAGGGCAGAGCAGGCAGTCGCTCTGCACAGTTGGGAAAGTCTCTATTATTAACAGATTTAAACAATTCAATGTGCAATCTGAGGATTGACCACAGGAGGACAGCACTGAGCTGTTAAATATAGTCATTTCTAGTAGGCAATGGCGCACTCGTGTTGCACTATCTAGAATAGCACCTATAAATCTAAGATTTGAAATTCAGCATAAAATTTCTTTATATGCATTAAAAAAAAAAACATATTTATTTGGTTGCTTAGCCCATCCTCCCAAAAGAGCACAGAATGGGTTACAAATCAGCATATATAGTATAATTAAATAACTGCATAGCGCACACAGATGCTCTTATAAAGAATGATGTTAATTTTCCTGGTAACAGTATTTTATGATTATGATTATTGAGAGCTTCTATACCTCTATTAATGACAGTGGAGTCAATTCAGAGCGGTCTACATGAGCTTCTGTAAAGGTGTTATGATACATTAGTTTGTCTTCATTGTCTTAATACTTATTACATTTAGAACATTAAAATGTTTCTCTTCAGTGTCTTTATACTTATCACATTCAGAACATTTAAAAGGTTTCTCTTCATTTTTTAAACTTATACTGAACATACTTTTAAAACGTTTTTAAATATGACACTGAAGAGATACCTTCTAAATCAGTGGTTCTTAACCTGGGTTCGACTGAACCCCAGGGGTTCAGTGAGTCAGTCTCGCAGGTCCGGTGGAGGTCAAAACACACCTCCGACTCATATAGCGCTTCGGTCACGTTCAATCATCTATCAGTTATTCAGTGATTTTGATCAAGACTGCTCGTGTACTCGGTTTCTTGATCTATCAATCTGTAACTAACGCCTTATATACATCAATCAATTCCTGATCAAAATTTGTGATTTAACTCATAGATGATTGAACGTGACCGAAGCGCTTATGATTCGTGATGATACGCCCCGCTTGTCCATAATTGGCTGCAGGTGATCACGCAACATCACTTGGCCTATCTGTGCTGCAGGGGATTTGATGCGCACAGTAGTCAAATTGTAACTGTTGTGATGGTACGTCGTGTGATACTTATCTTAATATTTTAATCCCTTACTAACTATGTCGAGCAAAATATGAAAGTGGTGGGACGAATATGTACAATATGGATTCACATGTATAACGGAACGTGATGGGAGTCAGTGTCCTAATTGCATGATTTGTAATGCCAAGTTGAGTAATTCTAATCTAGCTCCGGCAAAACTAAGGGAACACTTCCTTAAGCTGCATGGAGATGGAAAATATAAGAACACAACGCTCGCTGAATTCAAGGTGAAGAGAGCAAGATTTGATGAAAAGGCTACTCTGCCTGTTCTCGGCTTTGTACCCATCAACAAACCGATCCTCACAGCATCGTACAAAGTTGCTTACCTGCATTCTGCACAGGCATGCGTTGGCAACAAAAACCTTGCCTCCAAAACTGGCAGAAGTTTTAAAAATTGTTGTGGAATGCGTGAACTATGTGCGAAATAATGCTCTGAAGCACCGCAATTTCAAGGAGCTGTGTAAAGAAATGGGATCTGAATTTGAGGTACTTCTGTACCATTCTAACGTTCGGTGGTTATTCCTGGGACAGGTGCTGAATTGTGTTTTTGCCATGCTTGTGGAATTAGCTCTGTTTTTGCAAGAGCAGCAACATTGTCATGCAGATTGCTTCAAAAATTCTGGCTGATATCTTTGCAGCTCTCAATCATCTCAATAAGCAGATGAAGGGTGGTGGAGTCAACATCATCGAAGCGGAAGAAAACCTGAAAACCTTTCAAAAAAGCTACCATTATGGAAACGACGAACAGAAAATGATAACTTCGCAAACTTTCCCCTGCTAGACAACTGTGTAAGTAAGATCGAAGATGTATCTGGAATCGGAGACATTTCTGTACCCGCGGAACTGAAGCAAACTATTGCCACACACTTAGATGAGCTTGCAAAGTCTCTCGACGGATACTTCCCTACAAGAGAGTCATATCCAGCATAGGTGAGACAGCCGTTCACGTTTAGTGTTGAGACAACAGATGTCAATGATGAATACCTCGATGAAATCATTGAAATTCAGCAGAGCCAGGTTCAACAGCAACTCTTCAGAACAACAACGCTCTCAACGTTTTGGTGTCAACAATTGGTAACATACCCTATTATTGCAAAGAAAGCTCTGGAAATTTTCATACCGTTTGTTACAACATATCTTTGTGAGCAATCCTTTTCGAGGATGCTGGACATAAAAATGAAGAAAGGAAACAGACTTTGTTGCAAAAATGACAACAAGGTTAAAAACCAATGTTCTAAATGCTTTCCATAGTTGTGGAAGAGGGCATTCTCTAAATATAATGTGATAAAGTATGAGCCTAATTCATCGGGAGTGATGTTGAAATTCTGCTTAGGTAGGGGGATAAATGGATCTGCCTTTATGCTAGACATTTGCCACAGGAGGGCAGCACTGAGCATCTCTGCAGTATAAAGACAGTGAAGAGAAACCGTTTAAATATTCTGAATGTCATATGTATGAAAAAAAACCTGAACAGATACATTTGTTTAAAGACACTGTAGAGAAACAATTTACATGTTCTAAATGTGGTAAGTAGAAAGACACTCAAGAGAAACAGTTTAAAGTTTTGAATGTCATATGTATTATAGGCATGCTTTGTCTCTGCAATATCATATAAAGACACATAATGAAGAAATACCATTTAAATGTTCTGAATGTCATAAGCATAAAGACACTGAAAAGAAATGCTTTAAATGTTCTGAATATGATATGTATTATAGGCACATACTGAAGAGATACCTTTTAAATGTTCTAAATGTGATAAATTTAAAGACACTGAAAAGAAAAGGTTTTAATGTTCTGAATGTCATAAGTATAAAAATAACATACTGAACAGATACATTTTAAATGTTCTAAATGTGATGTTAAAGACACTAAAGAGAAACCTTTTAAATGTTTTGCATGTGATAAGCATAAAAAGAATTAAGAAATACCTTTTAATTAGTCTTAATGTGATAAGTATAAAGACACATCCTGAAGAGATACCTTTTAAATGTTCTGAACGTGATAATCATAACAACAATGAAGAGATGCCTTCTAAATGATCTGAATGTGATAAGTGTAAAACAATGAAAAGATACCTTTTAAATGTTCCAAATATGATAAGTATAAAGACACATATTGAACAGATACTTTTAAAATGTTCTAAATGTGATGTGTCTTTATATTTATCATATTCGGAACATTTAAAAGGTATCTTTTCATTATTTTATGCTTATCACATTCAGAACATTTAAAATGTATCTTTTTATTGTTTGAATGCTGATCACATTTAGAACATTTAAAAGGTATCTTTTCATTGTTTATATTCTGATCACATTCAGAACTTTTAGAAGGTATCTTTTTATTGTTTTTATGCTGAACCCATTCAGGACATTTAAAAGGTATCTTTTCATTGTTTTAAATGCTTATTACATTCAGAACATTGAGAAGGTATCTTTTCATTGTTTTAATGCTTATCACATTCAGAACATTAAATTGGTTTCTCTCAAGGCTCTGTATACAATCCCTACTATTGTTATTTTACTGCTTTGTTGTGACATGACCATTACTCGTTGTTTATTCTATGCTTGAAAATAAATAAAACTTTTTTGAACTAAAAAAACACACATCACATTTAGAACATTTAAAATGTATCTCTCCAGTGTCTTTATACTTATCACATTTAGAACATTTAAAAAGTATCTGTTCAGTGTCTTTATACTTATAACATTCAGAACATTAAAACGGTTTCTCTTCAGTGTCTTTATACTGCAGACATGCTCAGTGCTGCCCTCATGTGGCAAATGTCTAGCATAAAGGTATCTCTCCATTGTTTTTATGTTTATCACATTTAAAACATTGAAATGGTATCTCTTTATTTTTTTATGTGACATTCTAAACATTTAAAAGGTAGCCCTTTATTGTTTTTATGTGACATTCAGAACATTTAAAACGTATCACTTTAGTATGTGTCTGTATATGTATCACATTTGGGACATTTAAAATGTATTTTTTCATTGTTTTTTATGCTTATCACATTTTGAACATTTAAAAGGTATCTCTTCAGTATTTGGCTTTATACTTATCACATTTGGAAAATTTAAAAGGTATCTTTTCATTCTTTTTATGATTATCACATTCAGAACATTTAGATGGTATCTCTTCAATGTCTTTATACTGCAAAGATGCTCAGTGCTGCCCTCCTGTGGCAAATGTCTAGCATAAAGGTATCTCTTTATCTAGCATAAAGGTATCTCGTTGTTTATTCTATGCTTGAAAATAAATAGAACATTTAAAATGTATCTCTTCCGTGTCTTTATACTTATCACATTCTGAACATTTAGAAGGTATCTCTTTATTGTTTTTATGCTTATCACATTTAGAATATTTTAAAGGTATCTCATCAGTGTCCTTATATTTATCACATTTAAAACATTGAAATGGTATCTCTTTATTCTTTTTATGTGACATTCAGAACATTTGAAACGTATCACTTTAGTATGTGTCTGTATATGTATCACATTTGGGACATTTAAAAGGTATTTTTTAATTGTTTTTTATGCTTATCACATTTAGAACATTTAAAAGGTATCTTTTCATTCTTTTTATGATTATCACATTCAGAACATTGATATGGTATCTCTTCAATATCTTTATACTGCAAAGATGCTCAGTGCTGCCCTCCTGTGGCAAATGTCTAGCATAAAGGTATCTCTTTATCTAGCATAAAGGTATCTCGTTGTTTATTCTATGCTTGAAAATAAATAGAACATTTAAAATGTATCTCTTCCGTGTCTTTATACTTATCACATTCTGAACATTTAGAAGGTATCTCTTTATTGTTTTTATGCTTATCACATTTAGAATATTTTAAAGGTATCTCATCAGTGTCCTTATATTTATCACATTTAAAACATTGAAATGGTATCTCTTTATTCTTTTTATGTGACATTCAGAACATTTGAAACGTATCACTTTAGTATGTGTCTGTATATGTATCACATTTGGGACATTTAAAAGGTATTTTTTAATTGTTTTTTATGCTTATCACATTTAGAACATTTAAAAGGTATCTTTTCATTCTTTTTATGATTATCACATTCAGAACATTGATATGGTATCTCTTCAATATCTTTATACTGCAAAGATGCTCAGTGCTGCCCTCCTGTGGCAAATGTATAGCATAAACGCTGAAACATTTTTCCTCTATCTGAGCAGAGTTTCAACATCACCCCCATCAGCATCGAAAACAGAACAGGTGGTTAATATGGAAACAGAGTGGGAAATGTAAATCAAACAAAACTGGACACATTTAAGGAAAGGAGAACTGAAACCAAAGGATAAGAAATTGGAAATTGCAACCCAGGACAGTGCATTACGGGAGATACGGATCGCAGCAAATACAGGAGTTGGAAAATGGAAAACCAGAAATGTAACTGCTAGTTACAGTTACCCTATTTTTAGACTCCTGCAAGGTGCTGAGGGTAGTAATTTTCAATGAAAGATGCAATGAAATAACATCTCACATCCTATGGGAACTTTGTAAACACTTTAGCATCATTGGACTGGAAGAGCACTGAGAGGACCCACAACCCTAATGAAGAGATTATGATCACCTGGGTCATCCCCATTCTGACCAGTAAAAAGCTGGGGCAGGGCAGGCGACTCATTCAGATATGGAGGAGGCTCACAGATGTGGTTTAAAGCATTGAAGGAGGAGATGATTGGGATCCACGTCGATGTTAAAGCGTAGAACTCCGCTCTGATGTTAGTGAGTTGGGTGCATGGGTTTCCACCTCTGAAGACCACATGGAAACCCTTTCTACATCGGTGTCTGGGATTAAAGAATCTACCGATCGTATATCTACTGAACTGCAAGACTTACAAGCGCAGGCGGAGGATCTTGAAAATCGATCCCGGCACAGTAATCTGCATTTTAAAGGCATACCAGAGGTGGAGGCCTATCAGGACTGCAAAATGGTGGTGCAGGAGTATTACGAACAATTGCTGTGGGCTGATGGAGCAGACGTGCCAGATCTCATGCTTTTACTACGGGCACATCGTAGCCTGTTGCCAACTAGAGGTCCCGGCACTAAGGATATTATCGCTTGCTTTGGCGATTATAATTTAAAGGAGCGTGTTTTGAAGGTGACTTTTCATTGGCAAGATCTGGCTGTGGGAGTATTTCAGGATCTAGCATGGTCTACGCTACAGAAATGCAAGGCCTTTAAAGAAGTCACCAGGCTTTGCGTGCAGGTGGACATAGGTTTCGCTGGCTATTTCCCTTTGGGGTGTGGTTGACTGTGAATGGAAGATCTAAGCGAGTGAGCACCGTTGCAGAAGCGTGGTCGGAGATGCAAGATCTGGGCTGCACGAACCTTCCTGAGATAGCAGTGACGTCTAGGCCGAGCGGGACATGGACTACAGTGTTGAGATCTGGAAAGAAACCTGTCAGATCTGCCACTTGATTTTTTTTTTTTTTGGGGGGGGGGGCTGTTCATCGGCTTTTCTAGCTATTTGTGAGCCAGCAAAGCTACTGTGTGGTTGTCTGTTGCCTTTGGCTCTCATCTTTTGTTCTAAAATTACACGATTTTATAGAATGTCTGTACTTTTAACCTGTTTGGCTTGAAGGGGATGTTTATGTTGCTGGCAGTCTGTTGGGGATCCTGGGTTGCAGTTTGTTTTCCAATCAGTTTGGGAAGGGTTGGACTTCCCCGGGGTTTGTTGCTCTCCTCTACACTACCTTGGGTAGGTAGAGGGCTGGGTACAGGTGCTGGGAGGGGAGTAACCCTGGGGTTTTTTTGAAGGGTTTTGGGAAGCATTTGGTTGTACAATTTTAGAGAGTGCCCTCTCGTTCTCCCTACCTTGGAGAAGGTGAACAACCTGTCCTATCTACTAAGTCTATTCCCTTCAGTATCTTGAATGTTTCGATCATGTCCCCTCTCAATCTCATCTTTTCAAGGGAGAATTGGCCCAGTTTCTCCAATCTCTCACTGTACGGCAACTCCTCCAGCCCCTTAACCATTTTAGCCACTCTTCTCTGGACTAGAGAGTTGCACGGGGACAGAAATCCCATCCGTCCCAGCCCATCCCTATAAACTTCAGAATTAGTTATTTCATTTAATTATGCTAGTGAATTAAAGGCTCATGGATGCTGCCAGTGGCTGCAGCGCTTGGTGGAAGGGAGTTCTGATTGTCTCTAGAAGAGGTCCTCTGCTTGCAGTGCTTGGGGATCATCAGCAGCCACAGCCAGGGGTCAGCAAGTACTTCAACTACACTGTAGAAATAAAACCAGAAATGCATTTCCTTTTCTTTTGAACACAATACAAAGACATCTGCTATATACATTTCCCAAAGCTAACATATTTTAGTCAATAAATTCTGTTTTTTACCTTTGTTGTCTGGAGACTTATTTTTCCATCAAGTTGGTCCCAGTTTCTTTTTTTCTGCTTTCCCGTCTTCTGTAAATTCTTCTGTTGCTGTCCATTGGTTCCTCCTACCAGGGTCCAGCATTTATCCCTCTCTCATCCCCCGGACCATGTGCAGCATCTTTTGCCCCTGCCCACCAGCCCCATGCCCAACATTTCTCCTTCTATCACCCCTCTCTAGCACCATGTCACATCTCTCCCTCCATTCCCTTCACCACTATGTCCAACATTCCTCCCTCTTGCATCCCTTTCAATCTTTCCCACTGTTCCCTTTCCACCACATTTCTCCCTCTCATCTTTCACTTCCCTATCTGTACCTCCCTCACTCCCTCCCTATGACTAAAAATTTGCCACTTGCTTCCATTCCCCAAGTACACCATTTTTCTTTCCCTCTCACTGACACACATATGGCGTGCTATACTATAATAAAATACATTTTAAAAGGTAGGGTAACTCCTTATTGGAGGCAGTTGTTTTCTAAACATAGCTGTTGAATGAAATTTAGTCCTTCAGTTGTTTTCTTTCAGATTTCCATTGCCGGATATTGACCCTCATTTAGCTCCTTATTAACTCTTATATGAAAAAAACACAATTCTAATCACACAATAATTCTATAGTGCTGCGGTCATCCTCAACCCTTTAAATATGGTACCTCTTTCTTAACAGAAATGATAGGAAAGGGCAGCTGAGACTTGACTATTATACTCCTGCTAGCTTGACAGTAACCTACACAAGCACAATCGAGATAATAGGACCAGTATAGAAATACAAAGAGGTACTATATTAAGAGACCATAGTTTCTACATAAACACTCGAAAACCTCAGCTAAAAGTAACTAGTCTTTAACAACTTTCAAAAAGCATTAGCGATTTAAAACGTAAATAAAAAGGCACAGAAGACTGGCTATGCAGCAACGGAAGTTACCTTCTGAACTACAGAACCTAGTTAATTTAAAAATAGATAGCAAGCAGAAGAACAGCATGGTCAATATACAACTCAGAAACGATCAATTACTTCTCTTCAACAATGCTTTTGTTCCCACCTCCATTTGCTCCTTTTTTTTTTTTGTATTTTTAAACCACGCTAATCTGCCCACTGTGATCAGTTCTAACCAGGATATACTACGGCAACTAATCCCTCAGGGTCCCACCAATTTAAAGATGCCGCCTTCCACGCCCACCTTCTCCCCTTTAATCAGTTCAAATGTATAAGGGAAGCTAAGTAGCAAGAGCTCAACCTACCTTATTAGGTGGGCTA